>NC_090376.1:47222944-47505444 GCF_036365525.1 Heterodontus francisci | reverse complement strand
ACATGAGTATGTCTTTAACAAATATCATTTGACAAAAAGTAGTGAAAAGAACAATTTATTTCTTCTTCTGTCCTACAAACTTTCAATTAACCTATCTGGCTTCTTTCTTTTTCTTTCTGTCTGGGCTTATTCTTCCATTTCCATTAGCTTGACTCTGCTCTCCCAAAGTCTCAGACTGTGTCAACCCTCAACTTTGACTGCCAACTCCACTTAATAGTTGGGACTGTGAAATTGATCAAAGACCCTGACTCACTTTCCTCTACTGGTGGATTCTGCGATACCAGCAAATGTTCAGTTTCTTTGTGACTCTCACTTCCATTCTGACTTTCTCTTGGGACTGTGGGATCTTGGATTATAGGAGGTTTCTCATGCTCTCCCCACATCAGATTTGCTCTTTTAAGCAAATAATCTACACAACACTGACAGAGTCTCTCACCAACCCACACTAGATATGTGAACACACTTAGTCTTTTTACAACTCTAAACACATATTTCTCCTCATCACCTCAGTGGCTTTTCACCATGACCTTCTGACCAGCACCGAACTCTCCAAGTTTCATGCTTTGAGTATCATGACTCATCTTCACTCTGTCTTGCTTTTCTCTATTGACGTCAGGCTTAAGCAAACTAAACCTTGTCCTAGGAGCGTGTTTAAACACTAACTCGGAAGGTGACCAACCTGTCGCAGAGAACAGAAATTTTCTAGCCTGTGTCGAAGAGAAACATGGAAGTTACAACCTAGCTTGTCACCTAGCAAATACTTCTGCAAAGACCTCTTCACAATTTTATACACTTTTATTCTGCACCATTCGATGCTGGGTAATATGATGGTATTAGAGTATGTTCGACTCCATTCTTACTCAAATATTTCAAACTCTGCTGACATAAACTCTGGACCATTATCTGACACCAATACTTACCTTCCAGGAGCGGAACGGAGAGCAGTCCAGTTGTGCCGGAGTTTTGAAAAAAAAAAGTCAGTGACATCACAGGAAACTGCAAGGTGATTGGTTGGTGAGTAACAGCTGTTAGTGCCTGTAAATAGCTTTAAAAAAAATCAGGGAAAGTTTTTTTTTTAAAAACCTTAAAACCTACCATATAAGTGATAAGGTTAGTACTACTAAAGTGTGTTACTTTAATTAGTGTAATTTATTGAGGACTTTAGATTGTAGTGGGTAGTGTTTGGAATAGAACGAGGCCCCTAGCATAATTAGTATTTTTTAATTAAAGGGAGTGCTCGCACCCACAATATACTCCACCTGCCCTATGTGGGAAATCAGGGACGCTTCCAGTGTCCCCGACGACCATGTGAGCAGCAAGTGTATCCATCTGCAGTTACTAGCTACCTGCATTATGGAGCTGGAGCTGCGGATGGATTCACTGTAGAGCATCCGCGATGCTGAGATCGTCGAGGATAGCACGTTTAGCAAGGTGGTCACACCGCAGGCAAATGCTGCAAAGGAAGGAAGGGAATAGGTGACCACCAGGCAGAGAAGAGGAAGGCAGGTAGTGCAGCCCTATGACCAACCCCTCTCTAACAGATATACCACTTTGGATATTGTTGGGGGAGATGGCTCAGGGGAAAGCAGCAAGAGCCAAGTTCATGTCACCATGGATGACTCTGCTGCACAGGAGGAGAGGAAAAGGAGTGGCAGGGCTTTAGTGATAAAGGATTCAATTGTAAGGGGAACAGACGGGCGTTTCTGTGGCTGCAAATGAGATTCCAGGATGGTATGTTGCCTCCCTGGTGCTAGGGTCAAGGATGTCGCAGAGCGGCTGCACGACATTCTGAATGGGGAGGGTGAAGAGTCAGAGGTCGTGGTACACATTGGTACCAACGACATAGGTAGAAAGAGGAATAATTCAGGGAGCTAGGTAGCAGATTAAAAAGTAGGACCTCAAAGGCTGTAATCTCTGGATTATTCCCGGTGCCACGTGCTAGCGAGTATAGGAATAGCAGGATACAGGAGATGAATGCGTGGCTGAGGAGATGGCGCAGGAGGGAGAGCTTGAGTTTCCTGCATCACTGGGTCTGTTTCTGGCAAAGGTGGGACCTGTTCAAGTTGGATGGGTTGCACATGAACCCGAACGGGACCAACATCCTTGCTGGGAGGTTTGCTAGTGCTGCTGGGGGGAGATTAAACTAACTTGGCAGGGGGATGGGATACAGAGTGGAGGTACAGTAGGGGGTGATGCACAGTCAAATATAGAAGAGAAAGTGAGTCAGTCTGGAAGGCAGAGCAAATATAGACCTGTTAACGCACAAGCGAATAATGCAAGTCTGGATTGCATCAATTTTAACGCAAGGAGTCTTACAGGTAAGGCAGATGAATTGAGGGTGTTGATTAACACATGTGATTATGATATTATTGCGATCACAGAGACATGGTTGAGGGAAGGGCAAGACTGGCAGAATCTTCAGGCATGACAGGGGAGAGTGTAAAAGAGGAGGTGGCATTACTGCAGTAAGGAGGGATGATATCTTAGAAGGTTCCTCAAATGAGGCCATGTGGGTGGAACTTAAAAACAAAAAGGGAACAATCACTTGGCTGGAAGTGTACTACAGGCCTCCAAACACAGTCAGGGAGAGATAGAGGAACAGATACGTAGGCAAATCTCAGAGGTGTAAAAATAATAGGGTAATAATAGTAGGGGATTTCAACTTCCCCAATATCGACTGGGATAGTCTGAGTGCAAAAAGCTTAAAAGGGGGCGGAATTCTTCAAGTGCATACAGGAGAGCGTTTTGAGCCAGTACGTAGAAAGTCAAAGAACAAAGAACAGTACAACACAGGAACAGGCCATTCGGCCCTCCAAGCCTGCGCCAATCTTGATGCCTGCCTAAACTAAAACCTTCTGCACTTCTGGGGACCGTATCCCACTATTCCCTTCCTATTCATGTATTTGTCAAGATGCCTCTTAAACATCGCTATTGTATCTGCTTCCACCACCTCCCCCGGCAGAAAGTTCCAGGCACTCACCACCCTCTGTGTAAAGAACTTGCCTCGCACATCCCCTCTAAACTTTGCCCCTCTCACCTTAAACCTATGTCCCCTGGTAACTGACTCTTCCACCCTGGGAAAAAGCTTCTGACTATCCACTCTGTCCATGCCGCTCATAACTTTGTAAACCTCTATCATGTCGCCCCTCCACCTCCATCGTTCCAGTGAAAACAATCCGAGTTTATCCAACCTCTCCTCATAGCTAATGCCCTCCAGACCAGGCAATATCCTGATAAACCTCCTCTGTACCCTCTCCAAAGCCTCCACGTCCTTCTGGTAGTGTGGTGACGAGAATTGCACGCAATATTCTAAGTGTGGCCTAAGTAAAGTTCTGCACAGCTGCAGCATGACTTGCCAATTCTTATACTCTATGCCCCGACCGATGAAGGCAAACATGCCGTATGCCTTCTTGACTACCTTATCCACCTGCGTTGCCACTTTCAGTGACCTGTGGACCTGTACGCCCAGATCTCTCTGCCTGTCAATACTCCTAAGGGTTCTGCCATTTACTGTATACTTCCCACCTGCCAAAATGCATTACCTCACATTTATCCGGATTAAACTCCATCTGCTATTTCTCCGCTCAAGTCTCCAACCAATCTATATCCTGCTGTATCCTCTGACAATCCTCAACACTATCCGCAACTCCACCAACCTTTGTGTCGTCCGCAAACTTACTAATCAGAACAGCTACATTTTCCTCCAAATCATTTATATATACTACAAACAGCAAAGGTCCCAGCACTGATCCCTGCGGAACACCACTAGTCACATCCCTCCATTCAGAAAAGCACCCTTACACTGCTACCCTCTGTCTTCTATGACAGAGCCAGTTCTGTATCCATCTTGCCAGCTCATCTCTGATCCCGCGTGACTTCACTTTTTGCACCAGTCTGCCATGAGGGACCTTGTCAAAGGCTTTACTGAAGTCCATATAGACAACATCCACTGCCCTTTCTTCATCAATCATCTTCGTCACTTCCTCAAAAAACTCAATCAAATTAGTGAGACACAACCTCCCCTTCACAAAGCCATGCTGCCTCTCACTAATAAGTTTGTTTGTTTCCAAATGGGAGTAAATCCTGTCCCGAAGAATCCTCTCTAATAATTTCCCTACCACTGATGTAAGGCTCACCGGCCTATAATTTCCTGGATTATCCTTGCTACCCTTCTTAAACAAAGGAACAACATTGGCTATTCTCCTGTCCTCTGGGACCTCACCTGTAGCCAATGAGGATGCAAAGATTTCTATCAAGGCCCCAGCAATTTCTTCCCTTGCCTCCCTCAGTATTCTGGGGTAGATCCCATCAGGCCCTGGGGATTTATCGACCTGAATGCTTTGCAAGACACCCAACACCTCTTTTTTGATAATGAGATGACTGAGACTATCTACACTCCCTTCCCTAGGCTCATCATCCACCAAGTCTTTCTCTTTGGTGAATACTGATGCAAAGTACTCATTTAGTACCTCGCCCATTTCCTCTGGCTCCACACGTAGATTCCCTTCTCTGTCCTTGAGTGGGCCAACCCTTTCCCTAGTTTCCCTCTTGCTCTTTATATACGTATAAAAAGCCTCGGGATTTTCCTTAATCCTGTTTGCCAATGACTTTTCATGACCCCTTTTAGCCCTCCTGACTCCTTGCTTAAGTTCCTTCCTACTGTCTTTATATTCCTCAAGGGATTCATCTGTTCCTAGCCTTCCAGCCCTTACGAATGCTTCCTTTTTCTTTTTGACTAGACTCACAATATCCCGCGATATCCAAGGTTCCCGAAACTTGCCAAACTTATCCTTCTTCCTCACAGGAACATGCTGGTCCTGGATTCTAATCAACTGATATTTGAAAGACTCCCACATGTCAGATGTTGATTTACCCTCAAACAGCCGCCCCCAATCTAAATTCTTCAGTTCCTGCCTAATATTGTTATAATTTGCCTTCCCCCAATTTAGCACCTTCACCCGAGGACTACTCTTTTAAGGTACTTATGGATAAGGATAACTTACGGAATTATGGTCACTGTTCCCAAAATGCTCCCCTACTGAAACGTCGACCACCTGGCCGGGCTCATTCCCCAATACCAGGTCCCATACAGCCCCATCCCTCGTTGGACTATCTACATATTGTTTCAAGAGGCCCTCCTGGATGCTCCTCACAAATTCTGCCCCATCCAAGCCCCTGGCACTAAGTGAGTCCCAGTCAATATAGGGGAAGTTAAAATCACCCACCACTACAACCCTGTTACCTTTACATCTTCCCAAAATCTGTCTACATATCTGCTCCTCTACCTCCTGCTGGCTTTTGGGAGGCCTGTAGTAAACCCCCACATCGTGACTGCACCCTTCCTATTCCTGAGCTCCACCCATATTGCCTCGCTGCACGACCCCTCCGAGGTGTCCTCCCGCAGTACAGCTGTGATATTCTCCTCAAGTAATGCAACACCCCAACCCCTTTTACATCCCCCTCTATCCCGCCTGAAGCTTCTAAATCCTGGAACATTTAGCTGCCAATCCTGTCCTTCCCTCAACCAAGTCTCTGTAATAGCAACATCATAGTTCCAAGTACTAATCCAAGCTCTAAAATTCATCTGCCTTACCTGTTATACTTCTCGCATTGAAACAAATGCACTTCAGACCACCAGTCCCGCTGTGCTCCGCAACATCTCCCTGCCTGCTCTTCCTCTCAGTCTTACTGGCCTTATTTACTAGTTCCCCCTCATTTATTTCACTTGCTGTCCTACTGCTCTGGTTCCCACCCCCCCGCCACACTAGTTTAAACCCTCCCGAGTGACGCTAGCAAACCTCGCAGCCAGGATATTTGTGCCCCTCCAGTTTAGATGCAACCCGTCCTTCTTGTACAGGTCCCATCTGTCCCTAAAGAGATCCCAATGGTCCAGATATCTGAAACCCTCCCTTCTACACCAGCTGTTCAGCCACGTGTTTAGCTGCACTATCCTCCTGTTTCTCGCCTCACTGGCACGTGGCACAGGGAGTAATCCCGAGCTTACAACTCTGGAGGTCCTGTCTTTTAACATTCTACCTAACTCCCCCTGCAGGACCTCATCACTCTTCCTGCCTATGTCATTGGTACCGATGTGTACCACAATGTCTGGCTGTTCACCCACCCCCTTCAGTATGCCCCCTGTCTGTTCAGAGACATCCCTGACCCTGGCACCAGGGAGGCAACATACCATCCTGGAGTCCTACGAGAAAGGGCAGTACTGGACCTAATCCTAGGAAATGAAGCCAGACAAGTGGTAGAAGTATCAGTGAGTGAGCATTTCGGGAATAATTACCTTAAATCTTTCAGAGTTATTGTCGTTATGGAAAAGGACAAAGAGGGACTGGAAATAAAAGTACTGAATTGGGGGAAGGCCGATTTCAATGTGATAAAACAGGATCTGGCCAAAGTGGACTGGGAGTAGCTACTTGTAGGAAAGTCTACATCAGACCAGTGGGAGTCATTCAAAAATGAATGAGTGAGGAGTTCAGGGCCAACATGTTCCCATAAAGGTGAAGGGTAGGACCAACAAGTCCAGGGATCCTGGATGTCAAGGGATATAGAGGATTGGATAAGGAAGAAAAAAGAGGCTTATGGCAGATTCAAAGCACTGAAAACAGCAGAGGCCCTGGAGGAGTATAGAAAGTGTAGGGGAGTACTTAAAAAATTAGAAGAGCGAAGAGAACACATGAAAAAACACTGGCGGACAAGGTAAGGGAAAATCCCAAGTCGTCTTATAAGTATATTAAGGGCAAGAGGATAACCAGGGCAAGAATAGGGCCCATTAGGGACCAGAGTGGCAATCTGTGTGTGGAGCCAGAGGACATAGGTGAGGTTTTAAATGATTACTTTTCATCTGTGTTCACTATGGAGAGGGACAATGTAGGTGTAGAGATCAGGGAGGGGGATTGTGATATACTTGAACAAATTACCATTGAAAGGGAAGTAGTATTAGCTGTTTTAGCAGGCTTAAAAAGGTGGATAAATCACCAGGCCCAGATGAGATGTATCCCAGGCTGCTATGTGAGGCAAGGGAGGAGATAGCAGGGGCTCGGACACAAACTTTCAAATCCTCTCTGGCCACAGGAGAGGTACCAGAGGACTGGAGGACAGCAAATGTGGTACCATTATTCAAGGAGGTAGCAGGGATAAACCAGGTAGTTACAAGCCAGTGAGTCTAACATCAGTGGAAAAATTCTGAGGGACAGGATTAATCTCCACTTGGCGAGGCAGGGATTGATCAGGGATAGTCAGCATGGCTTTGTCAGGGGGAGATCGTGTCTATCAAACCTGATTGAAATTTGAGGTGAGGTGACTACATGTGTATGTGAGGGTAAAGCAGTTGATGTAGTAGACATGGACTTCAGTAAGGTTTTTGATAAGGTCCCACATGGGAGATTGGTTCAGGTGGTAAAAAACCCTGGGATTCAGGGCAATTTGGATCCAAAATTGGCTTAGTGGCAGGAGGCAGAGGGTGATGGTCAAGGGTTGTTTTTGTGATTGGAAGCCTGTGACCAGTGGTGTACAGCAGGGATCAGTGCTGGGACCCTTGCTGTTTGTAGTGTACATTAATGAGTTAGACATGAATATAGGAGGTATGATCAATCAGTAAGTTTGCAGATGACACAAAAATTGGTGGTGTTGTAAATAGTGAGGAGGAAAGCCTCAGATTACAGGACGATATAGATGGGCTGGTAAGATGGGCGGAGCAGTGGCAAATGGAATTTAATCCTGAGAAGTGTGGGGTGATGCATTTTGGGAGGACTAATAAAGCAAGGGAATATTCAATGGATAGTAGGACCCTAGGAAGTACAGAAGGACCTTGGTGTACTTGTCCGTAGATCACTGAAGGCAGCAGCACAGGTAGATAAAGGTGTTTTTTTAAAAAATTATTTCATAGGATGTGGCCGTCGCAGGCATTTATTGCCCATCCCGAATTGCCCTTGAACTGAGTGGCTTGCTAGGCTATTTCGAGGGCCTGTAAGAGTCAACCACATTGCTGTGGATCTGGAGTCACATGTAGGCCAGACCAGGTAAGGACAGCAGATTTCCTTCCCTAAAAAACATTAGTGAACCAGATGGGTTTTTTTTTTTACAACAATCGACAATAGTTTCATGGACATTAGACTAGCTTTAAATTCCAGATTTATTAATGGAATTCAAATTCCACCTTCTGCCGTGGTGGGATTCGAACCCATGTCCCCACAGCAATACCTGGGTCTCTGGGTTACTGGTCCAGTGACAACACCAGTACGCCACTGCCTCCCCTTAGGAAGGCATATGGGATACTTGCCTTTATTAGCCGAGGCATAGAATATAAGAGCAGGGAAGTTATGATGGAGCTGTATAAAATGTTAGTTAGGCCACAGCCGGAGTACTGTGTACAGTTCTGGGCACCACACTATAGGAAGGATGTGATTGCACTGGAGAGGGTGCAGAGTAGATTCACCAGGACGTTGCCTGGGCTGGAGTATTTCAGCTGTGAAGAGAGACTGGATGGGCTAGAGTTGTTTTCCTTAGAGCAGAGAGGCTGAGGGGGTCCTGATTTGAGGTATACAAAATTATGAGAGGCATAGATAGGGTAGATAGGAAGAAACTTTTTCCCTTAGCGGAGGGGTCAATAACCAGGGGGCATAAATTTAAGGTAAGGGGCAGGAGTTTAGAGGGGATTTGAGGAAAGATTTTTCACCCAGAGGGTGGTTGGAATCTGGAACACACTACCTGAAGGGGTGGTAGAGGCAGGAACCCTCACAACATTTAAGAAGTATTTAGATGAGCACTTGAAACGCCATAGCATACAATTAGAATAGATAGGTGCTTGATGGACAGCACAGACAAGATGGGCCGAAGGGCCTGTTTCTGTGCTGTATAACGGACTTCCAGCAACCCATAAATTGCATACCAATTTCTCAAAACCTCAATAGTTTTGGCACTTGTAATTTCGGGCATAGACTCAACATTTAACCACTAGCTATAATTATTGACCTAAGCAAAATATTCTTTCCCTTCTACTTCAAAGAAATCGAAATGTACCCGTTCCCACGGTTTTCCTGTGTTTGACCATGGAATGAAAGGAACATTGGTTGGATCATTTTTCATTCTGGAGACATGCTTCACAACTTTTCACCAGCTCTTCAATATCTCTATCTACCTTTGGATACCAAAAATAGCTTTCTACTACTTTCATAAGGACTATCCCTGCATGCTCTTGATGAAGTTCCTCTCAATCTCTGCCGAAACCTTGGTGGAATAATGACTCTTAAACCCCATAGGAGACAGCCTTGATTTACACTTAGTAGATTTCTACATGTGAAATAATCCTGCAATTGCTCATCATCACACTCTTTAGACCAGCCTTTCATGACATAATTGAGAATTTTACTGAGCACCACATCCTTGTGGGTTTCTTCAGAAATTATTCTGGCAGACACTGACATGTCATTTGTGTATGTAGAGTAATTTATAGGCAACCCATGGGATAAAAATGAATCAGTCTTCACAGGAAATCTCGAAAGAACATCTGCATTTGTCTGATCTACTGACTTACAATATTTAAAGATCGTACTGATGAACCATCAAAATCGGCGCCCATTTCAGAAGCCGTGCTACCGCTAGAGATAGGGATTCTTGGAACCAAATATGATTGTAAGGGCTTGGTGGCCAGTTAAACAAAGCGAACTTTCTACCGTACAGCTATTTATGGAACTTTGTAACACCATATATGATCGCTAATGCCTCTTTCTCAACTTTTGAGTAATTTTGCTCCAATTTTGTTAAAAGTATGTGAAGCATATGCTACAGGCTTCTCCACACATCTTCCACTATGTGAGATAACACCAAACCTAAACCGTGGTGAGGCATCGCATGATAAAACCAATGCTTTCTTTGGATCATAGTGTCAAAATAGCATCACTCGTCAGTACTTTCTTCACTTTCTCAAATGCTTTGTGATACTCCAGAGACCATTCTCAATCTATTCCATCTTTGAGGTTGATACAATGGAGCAAATGTATTAGCCAAGTCTGGGATGAACTGAGGAATTGTTGTGTATTATTCTATGAAAGTTCTAAGTTCTTATTCTCTGGACGCTTTGCTTTTCAGAATCACAGAATTGCTACAGCTCAGAAGGAGGCCATTTGTCCCATCGTGTCTGCACCAGCCCTCCGAATGAGCAATTTAGTTAGTACCATTCACCCGCCTTCTCCCTCTAACCCTGCACATTCTTTTCTTCAGATAACAGTCTAATTCCCTTTTGAATGCCTTTCGAATGGACCAGTTTGCTTTTTGAAAAGCCACAATGGATGCGGCCCATTCACCTTTTTAATTAGGCTGCGTTTGCTGAAAATGCAACCATTATGCAATGCCACTCGCTCCCACGTTTGATCGTTCTCCATGGGCCGTCTGAAGAAGCAATGCAGGCCACGAAGTGTGGCGGGGTGACGTAGGAGCGAGTAGCCAAGCAGAGAGAAGTGGAGCGGCCTCGAGCTGGGGAGAGGGTGCCGAAGTGGGAAGCAAGCGGCCGGTGAGTGTGGTGGTGCAAAGAGAGGAACAAATTAGCAAGGTGGGGGGGGGGGGAAAAGAGGGAGGAGCTGCGAGGTCTGTAGCGAGCAGCTGGGGGGGGTGGGGGGGGGGGGGAGCAGCCAGTGGGGAGGAGGGGGAAGGGGGAGAAGCAGGGATCGAGCACCAGCCGCAAAAGTTGCTGGATACCCGATGATGCTTTACCGCGCATGCGCAAAGACTGACCAGGCACGGATACATTATGACGTCATCCCACGCATGCACCACTTAGTCCTGGCAAGACATAGGCTGTACATGTGCGCAGCTTGGAGCGCTCTGATGTCGGCGGGCCACTGAGTTTTCAAGAGTCCCGTGGTTTTAATTACCCGCTGTTCTTTCAAATCAATCAATCCATCGCTTTACTTACTGCTTCTAACTGTGCATAAGGCACTGGCCTAGCTTTGCAAAATGTCAGCTGCACACGGTCCTTTATCTTGACTTCAGCCTTTTGATCCCTAATTTTATCATTTGGTCCTCCTTAGAATCACAGAAAGGTTAAGGCACAATAAGAGGTCATTCAGCCCATCGTGTCTGCGCCAGCTAAAAAAAAAATTAGCCGCCCCATCTAATCCCACCTTCCAGCACCTGCTCCGTAGCCTTGCAGATTACAGAACTTCAGGTGCAGGTACCTTTTAAATGACTGGGGGGTTTCTGCCTCTACCACCGATCTGGGCAGTGAATTCCAGATACCCACCACCATCTTGATGAAAAAGTTTTCCCTCATGTCCCCTCTAATCCTTCTACCAATCACCTTAAATCTGTGCCCCATGGTAATTGAGCTCTCCGCTAGGGAAACAGCTCCTTCCTGTCCACTCTATCTAGGCCCCTCAGAATTTTGTACACCTCAATTAAGTCACCCCTCAGCCTCCTCTGTAATAAGGAAAACAACGCTCGCCGATCCAATCTTTCCACATAGCTGCAATATGAGCCCTGGCTACATTCTTGTAAATCTTCTCTGTATTCTCTCCAGAGCGATTATGTCCTTCCTATAATGTGGTGAACAGAATTGTATGCAATACTCCAGCTGTGGCCTAACCAACGTTTTATACAGGTCCAGCATTACAACCCTGCTTTTGTTTTCAATACCTCGGCCAATAAAGGAAAGCACTCCATATGCTATCTTCACCACTCTATCTACTGGTCCTGCCCCTTTCAGAGAACTGTGGAAATGCACTCCAAGGTCTCTCACTTTCTCTACCCCTCTCAATATCCTCCCGTGTACTGTGTTCCCTTGCATTGTTTGCCCTCCATAAATGCATTACCTCAATGGATTGAATTCCATTTGTCACTTTTCCGCCCACTCAACCATTGATATCATTCTGGAGTCTACAGCTAAACTCTTCACGATCAACTACACAGTCACTTTTTGTGTCATCTGCAAATTTCCCAATCATGCCTCCCACATTTAAAGTTCAAATCATTAATATATACCACAAACAGCAAAGGATCCAACACGGAGCCTTGTGCAACGCCATTGGAATCAGCCTTCCATTTGCAAAAACATCCAACCATTACCCTTCGTTCCCTGTCACGGAGCCAATTTTGGATCCAACTCACCACATTCCCCTATATCCCATGGGCTTTTAAACTTTCCTGACCAGTCTGCCATCGGGACCTTGTCAAATGCCTTACTAAAATCCATGTATACAACATCCACTGCACTACCCTCATCAATCCTCCTTGATATTTCCTCAAAAAATTCAATTAAGTTAGCAAAACATGACAGTCCCGTAACAAATCCATGCTGACTATCCCTGATTATTCCATGCCCAAGTGACAGTATATCCTATTTCAGAATTGATTCTAATAATTTGCCCACCACTGAGGTCAGACTGACTAGCCTATAATTATTTGGCCTATCCGTCGCACACTTGTTAAACAATGCTACAACATTCGCAGACCTCCAATCCTCTGATACCCGCCTGCATCTAGTGAGGATTTGAAGATGATCCTCAGAGAATCCACTATTTTCTTCCTGGCTTCCTTTAACAGCCTAGGATACAATCCATCCAGCCCAGGTGATTTATCCACTTTCAAGGATATCAAACCCTCTAGTACTTCCTCTCTTGTTATGCTTACCGTATCTAATATTTCACATTCCTCCTCTTTAACTACAATGTCTGCATCATCTCTCTCCTTTGAGAAGAGGAAGTACTCATTAAGAACCCTGCCCACATCATCTGCATCCACGCATAAGTTACTGATAGGGCCTACCCTTTCCTTGGTTAACTTCTTGCTCTTACTGTACTGATAAAACATCTTTGGGTTTTCCTTGATTTTACCTGCCAATATTTTTTCATGTCCTCGCTTTGCTTTCCTAATTTCCATTTTTACATTCTGCACTTTCTTAACTCCTCTAGGCTTTCTAAAGTTTGAAGTTTTTTGTGACTGTCATAAGTTTTTTTTTCTGCTTTATCTTATCCTGTATGCTTACAGATAACCAGGGGGCTCTAGATTTGGCAGTACCACCCTTTTTCTTTGTGGGAACATGGCTACACTGTGCCTGTAAAATCTCGCTTTCAAATGCCTCCCACTTGTTTGCCACTGATTTTTCTTCAAGTAGCTGTTTCCAGTCCACTTTCGTCAGATCACCTCAACATAAAATTTGCCTTCCCCCAATTTAGAACTTTTACTCCTCTTCTGTTTTTATCCTTTTCCATAATAATGCCAAACCTAATTGTATTATGGTCACTAAAAGTACTTGCCCAGCTTCATTTCCCAAGACTAAATCTAGAATTGCGCCTCCTCTCATTGGGCTTGTTACGTGCGGGCTAAAATAGTTCTCTTGAATGCAGTTCAAGAGTTTTGTGTCTTCTGTGCCCTTCACACTGTTTGTATCCCAGTTGATATAAAGGTAGTTATTATTGCCCTATTGTTTTTGCACGCAGAAATTTGCCTACATATTTGTTGTTCTACCTCTTATGGCCTCATTTGATGATTCACTTAGCATATCATCCCTCCTCACAGCTGCAATTGATTGTTTAACCAATAATGCTATACCCCCTCCTTTTTTTAAAATCGCCCTCTCTATCCTGCCTGAAAATAGCTGAACACTAATTGCAGACACATGAAGCAATCTTTCAAATCGCTCAAACTTCCTCAAAATCCACATTGGAAGTTCCAAAAAGTGTGTCAGAATGTTCTTCAGACTGTAATCTCTCGAATGAAATGTAAAAAAGAATCAATCCCATCTTTTCATCGTCGTGTTTCTGTTGTGTATTCACAAAGTAAAACTACAGGAGGTCTTTGCTGGGAGCAGCCAAGTTGAAACTTTTTATTTACACCTCCCAACAGAGAGGGCAGTACACAAAATTCTCAATATTACAACACAATCAACCAGTTTAAATACAGTATACTATGCAAACTTTAAACATAACAAAAGTCAGTATATTAGATAGCATTTACAGGACAGAAACAACCATTCTGACAGACAGATTGTTTACGCTCCATCATTTTGAGGCTTTCAGTCACTTCAATATACTGTGACAATCAAATTACTCAGAAGGATAGTTTGCTTCACTAGTATTCACTTTACAAGTTGTTCAGCTGCTACAGGCACTCAGTCCTATATTCACATGAATGCATTTACTACAACTGACCAGTCCCTTCATGCAGTCTCAGTTTCAAACTTGAGAAACACTTTGCTGCTCCATTTAAACAGGTCAATAAGCAACTCACTAGACCCAGAACAGTGTACATGTGAACTTTTGGCTTCCTTTTTTTCAAAAAAGTTACTTATTACCTCCCTGAATAACATGCATTTTCTTGAGTCAGCTATTCACAAAGACAAATAATGGTGCCCTTGGTTATTTTAATAATTACTACAGCAGTACTGTACAGAGAGAAATGAGTTTGTAAGAAAAAATATTTTTAAAATATAGAGCAGGTTTAAAAGGATATGGTCACCCTGTTAAAGTGACAAGTATTTTGCCAGATTTGAAAGCTAAAACAAAAAGCTACTTTATCATTCAACATATCTGCAAGTAATTTAAAGAAACATCAATTTTTAAATAAAAATGTGAAATCAGCATGATGATAGTTTATAGTCCAACAAATATGAAATTTTCCAACAAATATGGTCATAGCTGAAACCCATTGGGGACATAGGTCATACACAGAAAAATACAAAGTGGTAAATAAAGGCCATGTATGTATCACCAATTATTTTTAAAGAGTATTCTCAGATTTTGTCAAACTCCCTAAACAGTTTAGGTGGCAAATGCCAAATGAGCTATTTCCTCAGCATCCATATACATGTACTTCCACCAAGGATTGCTAGAAAACAATTGAAAGTATAAATTTACCCCATTCACTCCAAGTCGATGGATGCTGAGGGCAATGTATATTTCCACTCATTTGAGTCAAGGGTGGGAGTCAGTTGCCAGCATTCGCCAGAGCTGGCGGGCAGCCATAAAGACAGGGCTAAATTGTGGCGAGTCGAAGAGACTTAGTAGTTGGCAGGAAAAAAGACAGAGGCGCAAGGGAAGAGCCAACTGTGCAACAGCCCCAACAAACAAATTTCTCTGCAGCACCTGTGGAAGAGCCTGTCACTCCAGAATTGGCCTTTATAGCCACTCCAGGCGCTGCTTCACAAACCACTGACCACCTCCAGGCGCGTATCCATTGTCTCTCGAGATAAGGAGGCCCAAAAGAAGAAGAATAGCACAGGAATTATGTTTTGCTGTTTACTCCCTCTGTAAAGTAGTCTCAGAGTAAGAATGTGTAAGCGGAATGTGTAAGGGTAGCATAGGACAGATAGAGGTAGAGATCCATGGCAGTCAACCTTCTGGGAAGATGATGATACCAATGAACAAACAAATGATCGTGGTGTACTATGCCATACAGTGTATTTACCTGCTAATCCACAAGAGCAACAGTTCAAAACTTTTTTCCAAAGCAGGAGACTTTTTTTTTTGTCAATTTTTCTCCCTCCACATCCCCAGGAGACCTCAAGTCCTTGCTGAGATACAGTATCCCAAATAGCAGAAGTGTTCCAGTATCTTACCCAAGAGACCAATCATTAAGTATGAGCCTAATTGGTTTGTTTTAACAATCTAGTTAATATTGGTTCCCATCACACCCATGCCTGGCCCTATGTTTAATTTTCCAAGCTGGGGTAGAGGAGCTAAATAATCATCAGGAGTAGGGACTACACTCATTTTGACCCTCTCTTGTCCAGGCCAATTATAGCATTCCAACCGCTGCCCCAGTTGGGACCAGCTAGTCACCACAGAATTGATATCACACCTGAAACCTTCTGGTTTTCTACACACTAGACTATATCAGGTGAGACACAACAGGGGAAATTATAAAACAGTGTCTGAATAAAGCAGTTTTCCCTGCTTTAAAAAGGGAAAACAAGTCCATTCCATATCCTTAGTTATCAATAAATCTCAAATTCAAGTTTATCTTACCAAGTCTGGAGCACTGACAGCCCGACCAGTGAATCCCTGAAAAGGAAAATATGTAGTTTTTTAGATCAGTGTTAAGTCTACTTGCACAAAACTAAATGCAGAATAATGGATAACGTACAGATGAACATCTGAAAACTGACACCTAAATACCTCACTCAAAATTACATTTAAATGGTCATGGTGGCTCTACATATGTCACCTACGAAATTGACCTACAGCAAGTCCAAGTTATGAAATGTTTATATTCCAAAAGAGAAGGTATTAAAATACAAAAACTATTACATCATGCAATTTATTTATTTTTATTTCTCCAATATCTCCTCCCAGAGAGTGCTAAGGCGCCATGTTATTTTTGCTCAACTGTATCTGGCCAATAAAGGGGAACTGCTGAAAGATGGGATGGGAGGGGGAGAATGTCCTGGTGGCTGGAATTTTAATGATATAAAACTACTAGCTTTAGTGCCTTTGTTACAAAAGAAAACCGAGCTTTTTCAAAAGCGAATAACTTTAAGCTCTGAAATTAGTCTTCATTATAAGCTTGTGCTCTCAAACTGCCATTTGTATCCCAGAATAAAATTGTTGCCAATTATGTAAATTACCAAAATATTGATATGATCCATGAAACTCATTTTGCACTTTTGTACACATGGATGGAGAGGCCACATGCTTGATTTGTAAGCAGTTGTGGCGAAAGAATACAACATTCAAAAACACTATGAAGCAAACCATTTTCTGAAGGGCAAATTTCTGAAGAACTGCAAGCTAACAGCCAATAACCTGCAGAAATAGTGGGGTTGAAATCCAAGCATGCACCAGAAGCCTGTGGCTCATCCAAAATTGGGCCTTAACACTAAAGGCAAGCTGCTGCCGCCTGTCATACCTCCAGAGGCAGCATCCCTGATTATTGGGGAGTCAGGTTTGGGCCTGCTGTATTGTAGGAAAGTCCCACAAGGTGGGATGGTAGAAAATGCAGGAGGGCTGAGTATGACTAGCAGCCAGTAACAATAGTGCTGTTGAGTTTTGTGATTTTTATTTTGGGTGGGGGGGGGGGGGGGAGAAGGAATGGGGAAGGGGCTTCTCCAGCTCCTCTTCTTACTTAAAGGGGCAGAATTCAGAGATCACTCGGTGGAACCTACGCAATAGAATCATTGATCCCCACCAAAGTTATGGTGGGGCATCCCAACATAGTCTCAACACTGGTTTCACATTTCCTTCAAGAATATTCAAACTTGCAGATTCTGCAACATTACGATTCCTCGCTTCTCTCCAATCTCCCTTCGTGCGCTCTCCAAGCTCATCTCAGTGAGCACAGTGGTTAGCACCGCAGCCTCACAGCTCCAGTGACCCGGGTTCAATTCTGGGTACTGCCTGTGTGGAGTTTGCAAGTTCTCCCTGTGTCTGCGTGGGTTTCCTCCCACATGCCAAAGACTTGCAGGTTGATAGGTAAATTGGCCATTATAAATTGCCCCTAGTATAGGTAGGTGGTAGGGGAATATAGGGACAGGTGAGGATGTGGTAGGAATATGGGATTAGTGTAGGATTAGTATAAATGGGCGGTTAATGGTCCGCACAGACTCGGTGGGCCGAAGGGCCTGTTTCAGTGCTGTATATCTAAATCTAAAATATCCATGAGACCTAACTCCTGCTCCCTCGAGCCTATTCCCACAAAACTGCTGGCCAACCACCTTTCCATCCTGGCTCTCACACGAGTTGATATTGTTAATAGTCTCTCTCCCTTAAGGTACTGTGCCCCCTCCTTCAAATCTGCCATCAGCACCTTTCTTCTCAAATATCCAATCCTTGACCCCTCCAGCCTTACAAACTACCATCCGATCTCCAACGTCCCTTTCTCTCTCCAAAGTCCTTGAACGTGCCAACACCTCCTAGATCCATGACCATCTTTCCCGGAACTGCAATTTTTAATCCCTCCAATCAGGTTTTCATTCTGACACAGTACTCAAATGGGACGTAAAGTCACAAATGATACCCCTCCTCTTCCTTCTCAGCCTGTCTTTAGCCTTTTGTCAGGTTGACCACACTATCCTCCCTCAACAGCTCTCGACCATCATTCAGCTGGGTGGAATTGCACTATCTATCCAGTCATAGAAGAGGAGAATTACCTGCAATGACTTCGCTTCCTGCTCCCAAGGATCTATCCTTTGCCCCCTCCTATTTCTCACTTACATGCTGCCCCTTGATGAGTTCATCCTAAAACCGTGTCAGTTCCCACTTGTACACTAACAACACTCAACTCTACCTCATACCACCTCCACTATCCTTAAATTGTCAGACTGCTTGCTTGCCTGGCATCCAGTACTGGATGAGCAGAAATTTTCTCCAACTAAATACTGGGAAGACTGAAGCCAATGTCTTTGGTCCTCACTATAAACTCCACTACTCTATCCCTCTCCTTTGCAACTGCCTGAGGCTGAACCAGACTGTTCACAACCTTGGTCACATTTGACTAAGATGAGCGCCCGACCATATATCCGCGCCATCAAAAGACTGACTAGATCCAGCTCTGTAACTTCATCTGACTCCACCCACTCCATGCATCTGTTGTTGCAATCCTCATCGATGACTGTTAGCTCTTGACATGACTATTCCAATATATTCCTGGCCAGCCTCCCACGTTCTACCCTCTGTAAACTTGGTCATTCAGCTGAAGTGGCAAGTGAATGCTTGCCAATGCTCAGTTTGGGTTCCGCCAGGACCACTTGGCACCCAATCTCATTACAGCCTTGGTTGAAACACTGACAAAAGCAGCTAAATTCCAGAGGTGAGGCGAGAGGGACTGCCCTTGACATTAAGGCAGCATTTGGCAGAGTGTGGCATCAAGGAGCCCTAGCAAAGTTGAAGTCAATGGGTATAGAGGAAAAACGCTCTACTGGCTGGAGTCATACCTAGCACGATAAAGTCAGAATCAGATTCATTGCAGCACAGGAGGTAGTCATTTGGCCCATCGAGTCCATGCCAGCTTGGCACAGCAATCCAATCAATTCCGTTCCACTACTCTATCCTTGTAACCCTGCAAGTTTATTTCCCTCACGTACCCATCCAATTTTATTTTGAAATCAATCATGTCTGCTTCCACCACCCTCATAGGCAGCGAGTTCCATTGCCTGTTTATTTCCCCCCCCCACCCAAATTATGCGTGGAGTCAGAGAAAATGGGTGAGATTCTAAACAAGTACTTTGCATCGGTATTCACCGAGGAGAGGGACATGACGGATGTTGAGGTTAGGAACAGATGTTTGATTACTCTAGGTCAAGTCGGCATAAGGAGGGAGGAAGTGTTGGGTATTCTAAAAGGCATTAAGGTGGACAAGTCCCCAGGTCCGGATGGGATCTATCCCAGGTTACTGAGGGAAGCGAGAGAGGAAATAGCTGGGGCCTTAACAGATATCTTTCCAGCATCCTTAAACACGGGTGAGGTCCCGGAGGACTGGAGAATTGCTAATGTTGTCCCCTTGTTTAAGAAGGGTAGCAGGGATAATCCAGGTAATTATAGACCGGTGAGCCTGACGTCAGTGGTAGGGAAGCTGCTGGAGAAGATACTGAGGGATAGGATCTATTCCCATTTGGAAGAAAATGGGCTTATCAGTGATAGGCAACATGGTTTTGTGCAGGGAAGGTCATGTCTTACCAACTTAATAGAATTCTTTGAGGAAGTGACAAAGTTGATTGATGAGGGAAAGGCTGTCGATGTCGTATACATGGACTTCAGTAAGGCATTTGATAAGGTTCCCCATGGTAAGTTGATGGAGAAAGTGAAGTCGCATGGGGTCCAGGGTGTACTAGCTAGATGGATAAAGAACTGGCTGGGCAACAGGAGACAGAGAGTAGCAGTGGAAGGGAGTTTCTCAAAATGGAGACGTGTGACCAGTGGTGTTCCACAGTGCCAGCGGAGGTGGTAGACACAGGCACGATAGCGTCTTTTAAGATGTATCTAGACAGATACATGAATGGGCAGGAAGCAAAGAGATACAGACCCTTAGAAAACAGGTGACAGGTATAGAGGATCTGGATCAGCGTAGGCTTGGAGGGCCAAAGGGCCTGTTCCTGTGCTGTAATTTTCTTTGTTCACCCCCCCATTGCTGACTCCCCCACCAATATCCCGGGGGGTGGAGGGGGGAGGGGGGGGGGGTGGTCACCATTGACCAAAAGCTTAACTGGACCACACATAAATGCTGTGGTTGAGAGCTAGTCAGAGGCTGAGTATTCCGAGGTGAGTGACTCAACACCTAAATCTCCAAAGCCTTTCCACCATTTACAAGTCACAAGTGTGATGGAATATCTCCAATCGCCTGGATGAGTGCAGCTCCAACAATAGTCAAGAAGCTCGACACCATCCAAGATTCAAGCAGCTCACTTGATTGGCACCCCATCCACCACTGTGGCTGCAGTGTGTAGCATCTACAAATGCACTGCAACAACTCACCAAGAGTCCTTTGACAGCACCTCCCAAACCCACAATCTCTACCATCCAAATGGACGAGAACAGCAGATGCACAGGAACACCATAATTTGAAAGTTCCCCTCCAAATCACACACCTTAAAAATGTAATCGCCAGTAGTCACTGGGCCAAAATCCTGGAACTCCCTACCAAACAGCACTGTGGGAGTACCTTCACCACATGCAGTGATTCAAGAAGGCAACTCACCACCACCTTCTCAAGGGCAATAAGCACTGGCATTGCCATCGATATCCACATCCCATGAACAAATAAAAATGGCTCTGTTGCCAGTAAACTAACCGATTTACGTTGGCTCCCAAAAGCCTGGATTTAAAAATTCTCACTCTGGTTTTCAGTGACTTCCATGGCCTCACCCCTCGATACCTCTAAACTCCTCCAGCCCTACAGTGGCGCAGTGGTTAGCACCGCAGCCTCACAGCTCCAGTGATCCGGGTTCAGTTCTGGGTACTGCCTGTGCAGAGTTTGCAAGTTCTCCCTGTGACCGTGTGGGTTTCCGCCGGGTGCTCCGGTTTCCTCCCACAGCCAAAGACTTGCAGGTTGATAGGTAAATTGGCCATTGTAAATTGCCCCTAGTGAGGTAGGTAGTAGGAGAATTGAGGGAAGGTGGGGATGTGGTAGGGAATATGGGATTAATGTAGGATTAATATAAATGGGTGGTTGATGGTCGGCACAGACTTGGTGGGCCGAAGGGCCTGTTTCAGTGCTGTATCGCTCTATGACTCTAACCCTACTGGATATCTGTGCTCACTCCAATTCTGGCCCTAATTTTAATCACTCCACCATTGTCAGCTGTCTTCAGCTGCCAAGGCCCTAAGCTCTGGAATCCCCTCCCTAAACCTCTCTGCCTCTTTTCCCCTCCTTTAAGACGTTCCTTAAAACTTACCCCTGACCAAGCTTTTGGTCATCTGCCCCAATATCTCCTTATGCAGCCTGGTGTCAAATTTTGTTCTGTGAAGTGCCTTGGGACATGTTACTACACTAAAAGGTGCTATATAAAAGTTATTGTTGATTTACAATGCAAATTAAGCTGAATTTTTGGGAAGAGTTATATAGATCCTGCATTTTGAAAACTCAAAAATGAGCCTTGCGCAATTTTCCACCCAATTTTAAACTGGTGCAAAAAAAGGTATGTAGCTCTGCAACAGTTCCAAAATTGAGTTGCTTTTGCTGGATTCTTCCTTTCAAGCTTCCACAAAATCCTAGCAGTCCAGCAGCAAAGAGATTTACATACCTGCAGGGCATTCTTTGAGAAAAGAGAGAGAGAGACACACACACACACACAGAGGAAATAAAACAGTAATGTTAAAAAAGCCTTACACTTCACTGTTTTTCCAATGAATGGGGAGAAGAAAAAGATAGAAAAGAAAAGCATTTTTTTGAAAGAAACAAACATCCCTTTTTATGCTTTAAGTTTATACTCTAAAATGGTAGATCATACTGATTGTAACTAGCAGTGACATGCACATCTACAGCATTATATACTTTTTTTTTCAGGTCACTAGATCTTGTGTTTATAATCCTCTTATATAGATCAAAAGCAAAGCCCAGAACTAGACATTATTTCTTAAACTCAGAATAAACAAGGGACACAGCCAACTGCTTGAACAGTGCAACAAAATTTGGCATGCTCAAATTATGTCACAAATGTTGGGAGAGTTCATTTAGGTCCATTAGCATCAAATACACTGCAAGACAGTTTGATAAGTGGAATAGCTAAGAAAGAAGCCAAGAGAGATCTAGAAATCTTTGTAGACTCAACATGTACAACTAAAGCAGAGCAACAATCAACATCAATAGAATGTTGAACTACATAGCCACAATAACAGAATGCAGGTCAGATGAAGTTGTGTTCAAACTGTGCAATGCTCTGGTCAGACCACACTTTGAATACTACACCTAGTTATGGTCCCCAAGACACAAAGGAGACATTTAGCTGCTGGATACAGTGCAGAGTGAAGCCATTATGTTGATCTCTAATGTCAGGAATCTAAGTTATGAGGAAAGACTGGAGAAACTTGGGCTTTTCAGCCTGGAAAGGAGGCATCTGAGAGATATGATATGATGAGGTAATGAAAAAAAGAGATACAACAGTATATTTAGGATTAAAGAAAAAAAATTGCAGATATACTTGTCTTCTGTATTCACGAAATCAAACAATGTATTCATTCATTCTTGGGAGCAGTGGGTAAGATTATTGAATAGTTTCCTCCAATCTGAATTCTTACATCCCTCAGCTTTACATCATGCATTATATCTAAAGTGAATATATAAGAAATTGTCAATGATCAGATGAACATTTCCCATCCTTGCTGAACATTCTTCTACCTGCTATTTTAGTTTAGATGTTATCCTACCCATGATTTCTCAAGGGTAGCATTGACAAAAGGCCAGTCAGGCTCTCCCAAAAGCTCAGAACATAAATACACAATGTAGTACAATACCAAATCACGGACGCCAGGAGGGTCTTGTCCAGACCACCACTGCCCCAACAACCACCCACTCATCTACAGTCGATATTAATGATGTACACAAAAAGAGATCAAGAGTAATGCATCCAAGTTTGCTGATAATACAAAGATAGGTGGAACGTAAACGGTGAGGAGAACACAAAGAAGCTGCAGAGGGATATAGACAGGTTAAGTGAGTGGGTAACAAGGTGGTAGATGGAGTGTAATGTGGGGAAGTGTGAGGTTATTCACTTTGGTAGGAAGAATAGAAAAGCAGAATTTATTTATTTATTTTTTTTTTTTTTTAAAAAGGCTTTTAAATGTTGATGTCCAGAGAGACTTGGGTGTACTCATACAAGGACCACAAAGATAGCATGCAGGTACAAGCAATTAGGAAGGTAAATGGCAAGTTGGTTTATTGCAAAGGGATTGGAGAACAAGAATAAGGAAGCCTTGCTACTCATTCAGTAAGAGACACTTACCTATCACCCCTGTGCTTACTGACCTACGTTAGCTACCAATCAACAACTTGATTTTAAAATTCTCATCCTCGTTTTCAAATCCATCCACAGCCTCACCCACCCCCCTTATCTTTGCAATCTCCTCCAGCTCCACAACCCTCATATCTGTGCTCATCTAATCCTGGCCTCGAGCATCCATTTTAACTGCTCCAGTGGTGACTGTGCCTTCAGCTGTGTCGGCCATCAGCTTTAGAATACCCTCCCTACACTTCTCTTCCTCTCTACCTCACCTTCCTCCTTAAATCACTCCTTAATATTTATCTCTGAACAAGCTTTTGGTTATCTGGGCCAATATCTCCTTAAGTGACTTGGTATCATATTTTGTTTTATACTGCTTCTGTGATGTGCCTTGGGACATTTTGTTTCAGGTTCTACATAACAAGTTGTTGTTTAGAGAGCAAGCCAAAGTGGTTCTGAGATATTTCCAAAGAATCGGGTTGCAATGGCTGAAAGACTAGTCCTTGATGATAGAAGACAGGAAACGGGCAGTAATCCAAAACCAGAGAAGAAAAGGGTACTGGGGTTCATGGTTAGAGAAGATTTTGAAAATAAGATGAGCAAGACCATAAAAACACCTTGACCTCAAAGTCGATGAGCCAGCAGAGCGGGTCAAGGATATCGTTGATGGTGCACAGGATATTGAGAAAGGATTTGGCTGGCAAGTTAAAATATTCAGCGATATTTCTGGAATAGAGGAAGCCAGCAAATAGATCGTTGACGAATTCATAAGTCGATTTAATTGCTTATATTAAGGTGCTGACAGCAGACAGCCAGAGGGGAACAAGGGGAGCCAGTGCGACGGCACGAGAGAGCAAGAGTCAGGGGAACCAGTGGGCATTTTGGGGTGGGGGGGCAGGGGGTGGAAGAGGAGGAACAAAACAGTGACACAGAGAGGCACAACGGGGTACCCGGGCAAAGATTTAGGGTGGAAGGTAAACTCAGGGTCAAATAGAATGCAAGGGGCACAAATTGACAGAACAGGAGCCAGGAACATTGTAGGTAGTATTGGGAACTAAAATGAATGTTCACAAAATTAAAACCAGGGTTAACTGAAGAAAATTTCAGAACACCTATGGCTTGATTTAGAAGTTATGGAAACAGTGAAGTTTTCTTTAAATTCGATCTTAGGATGTTTAGTTAATAAGTATTGGTCTGAATTAAGTTGGAATTATTAAAGGTTAACTACTTGTTAAGTTGTGAAAATTCAAAATTTCATGGAAGGCCACATTGAAATATGATATGGGATGTGGAGGTCTTAAATTCTAGATAATAAGGCTCACACATCTAAAGCTTGGCGATTTGAATTTTAGATAGTTAATGGTGTGAACTGGATTTTGGGATATTTGAGGTTATTCTGGTTGGTTAGTCATCTCTAATCTTTGGGTTAGAAACCTCTCACAAAAAGACGTTAGAAAGTTTGGAAACAATTGGAGTTTAATCTAAAATGTTATCTTCCCGGATGGCAATGTTTTCCTTTGCAGTTGATAATGTTACTAATTATTTTTGTTGTTTTCAATCCCCAAGGATACATTTGGGCAAAGTTGAAGAAAAAAAATTGGAAAAAACAGTTTAAAAATGAAGTTTAGTTTGGAGTTGTTCTTTTTTTGATCAGGAAAGGTTTTTTAAAAAAAGGTTACGTAAAGTGACAAGTGTGCATTTGAGAAATTTCCTCCATCCTTTGAAAACAAGCAGAGACATTAACCCTTTCTGCTGACAGCTTTTTTCCCCCCATTCAATTCACCACACAACTTTTGTATTGCTGAGTGTAAATTTATATATTGGACATTTTAGAAACTTATAATTTAGGAGGCGGCGGTGGCATAGTGGTATTATCACTGGATTAGTAACCCAGAAACCAAGGGTACTGATCTGGAGACATGGGTTCGAATCCCACCACAGCAGAAGGTGGAATTTGAATTTAATTAATAATTCTGGAATTAAAAGCTAGTCTAATGATAGCCATAAAACCATTGTCGATTGTTGTAAAAACCCATCTGTTCACTAATGTCCTTAAGGGATATGACATCAACAGTCTGCCTGAAGATTACAGAAAATATGAAACCCCTACGAGCGGGCAATATATACAAGTGCTTGGAACGCAACAACCATAGGTGAAGTAGCCAAGGCACCTCGACAGGGCAAGGCACGCATCAAACGTGGTCTAATGCAATCACATAACTGTCCTGCATTCTGAGATACCTGCAAGGCATTTAGTCTAAAGGGATACTGGGCAAAACTGTAGAAAATCTGGCAGCAAAGAAGTGGTCAGAAGCCACAGCTCAACAAAAAAAAACGCATGCCGCCTAGTGGCGAGTTAAAAAAAGAGAGAGTTTACCAAGCACCTTTTCAAGCACAAGCAAATCCACAAGGTAGGCAAAAACCTAGAAAGCAATAAAAAAAAAGGCAAACTCGAGCTAGAAAGTGAATGAGCTTTCCATACAGTAAACGGTCACACAGCATTTGGATGCAATCACACAACTGGAAGGTGGAATTTGAATTTAATTAATAATTCTGGAAATAAAAGCTAGTCTAATGATGGCCATGAAACCATTGTCGACTGTTGTAAAAACCCATCTGGTTCACTAATGTCCTTTAGGGAAGAAAATCTGCTGTCCTTATCTGGTCTGGCCTACATGTGACTCCAGACCCACAGCAATGTGGTTAACTCTTACATGCTCTCTGAAATGGTCTAGCAAGCCACTCAGTTGTATCTAACCGCTACAAAGTCTATAAAAAGGAATGAAACCGGACGGACCACCCGGCATCAACCTAGGCACCGGAAACGACAACGGCAAACCCAGCCCTGTCGACCCTGCAAAGTCCTCCTTACTAACATCTGGGGGCTTGTGCCAAAGTTGAGAGAGCTGTCCCACAGACCAATCAAGCAACAGCCTGACATAGTCATACTCACGGAATCATGCCTGACAGACAGTGTCCCAGACACTGCAATCACTATCCCTGGGTATGTCCTGTCCCACCGGGAGGAGGGACAGTAGTCTACAGTAGGAAGGGAGTTGCTCTGGGAGTCCTCAACATCGACTCTGGACCCCATGAAGTCTCACGGCATCAGGTCAAACATGGGCAAAGTAACCTCCCACTGATTATCACCTACCACCCTCCCTCAGCTGATGGCTCAGTACTCCTCCATGTTGAACACCACTTAGAGGAAGCACTGAGGGTGGCAAGGGCACAGAATGTACTCTGGGTGGGGGACTTCAATGTCCATCACCAAGAGTGGCTCGGTAGCACCACTACTGACCGAGCTGGCCGAGTCCTAGATTGGGTCCGTGGCAGGTGGTGGGGGAACAAACAAGAGGGAAAAACATACTTGAACTTGTTCTCAACAATCTGCCTGCTGCAGATGCTTCTGTCCATGACTGTATTGGTAGGAGTGACCACTGCACCGTCCTTGTGGAGACGAAATCCCGCCTTCACATTGAGGATACAGTGCCACACAACACGATGGACGATCACCCTGCTAAATGGGATAGATTTCGAACAGATCTAGCAATGCAAAACTGGGCATCCATGAGGCACTATGGGCTATCGGCAACAGCAGAATTGTACTCAACCACATTCTGTAACCTCATGGCCCGGCATATCCCCCACTCTACCACTACCATCAAGCCAGGAAGAGTGCAGGAGGGCATGCCAGGAGCAGCACCAGGCATACCTCAAAATGAAGTGTCAACCTGGTGAAGCTGCAACCCAGGACTACTTGCATGCCAAACTGCATAAGCAGCATGCAATAGACAGAGCTAAGCGATCCCATAACCAACGGATCAGATCGAAGCTCTGCAGTCCTGCCACATCCAGCCATGAATGGTGGTGGACAATTAAACAACTAACTGGAGGAGGTGGCTCCACAAATATCCCCATCCTCAATGATGGGGGAGCCCAGCACATCAGTGTGACCAAGATAAGGCTGAAGCATTTCCAACCTTCAGCCAGAAGTGCCGAGTTGATGATCCGTCTCGGTCCCCTCCTGAAGTCCCCAGCATTACAGATGCCAGACTTCAGCCAATTCGATTCACTCCGCATGATATCAAGAAACGACTGAAGGCACTGGATACTACAAAGGTTATGGGTCCTGACAACATTCCGGCAATAGTACTGAAGACCTGTGCTCCGGAACCTGCCGCACCCCTAGCCAAGCTGTTCCAGTATAGCTGCAATACTGGCATCTACCCAGCAATGTGGAAAATTGCCCAGGTATGTCCTGTACACAAAAAGCAGGACAAGTCCAACCCAGCCAATTGCCGCCCCATCAGTCTACTCTCAATCATCAGCAAAGTGATGGAAGGTATTAACAGTGCCATCAAGCAACACTTGCTTAGCAATAACCAGCTCAGTGATACCCAGTTTGGGTTCCAACTGGGCCACTCAGCACCTGACCTCATTACAGCCTTGGTTCAAACATGGACAAAAGAGCTTAACTCGAGGTGAGGCGAGAGTGACTGCCCCTGACATCAAGGCAGCATTTGACTGAGTATGGCATCAAGAAGCCCTAGCAAAACTGAAGTCAATGGGAATCAGGGGGAAAACACTCTGCTGGTTGGAGTCATACCTAGCGCAAAGGAAGATGGCTGTGGTTGTTGAAGGTCAATCATATCAGCTCCAGGACATCACAGCAAGAGTTCCTCAGGGTAGTGTCCCAACCATCTTCAGCTGCTTCATCAATGACCTTCCTTCAATCATAAGGTCAGAAGTGGGGATGTTCGCTGATGATTGCACAATGTTCAGCACCATTCGTGACTCCTCAGATACTGAAGCAGTCCGTGTAGAAATGCAGCAAGACCTGGACAATATCCAGGCTTGGGCTGATAAGTGGCAAGTAACATTTGCGCCACACAAGTGCCGGGCAATGACCATCTCCAACAAGAGAGAATCTAACCATCTCCCCTTGACATTCAAATGGCATTACCATTGCTGAATCCCCCACTATCAACATCCTAGGGGCTACCATTGACCAGAAACTGAACTGGAGTAGCCATATAAATACCGTGGCTACAAGAGCAGGTCAGAGACTAGGAATCCTGAGACGAGTAACTCACCTCCTGACTCCCCAAAGCCTGTCCACCATCTACAAGGCACAAGTCAGGAGTGTGAAGAAATACTCTCCACTTGCCTGGATGGGTGCAACTCGACACCATCCAGGACAAAGCAGCCCGCTTGATTGGCACCCCATCTACAAACATACAAACATGACAAAGTTGATTGATGAGGGAAGGGCTGTAGATGTCATATACATGGACTTCAGTAAGGCGTTTGATAAGGTTCCCCATGGGAGGCTGATGGAGAAAGTGAAGGCGCATGGGGTCCAAGGTGTAGTAGCTAGATGGATAAAGAACTGGCTGGGCAACAGGAGACAGAGAGTAGCAGTGGAAGGGAGTTTCTCAAAATGGAGACGTGTGACCAGTGGTGTTCCACAGGGATCCGTGCTGGGACCACTGTTGTTTGTGATATACATAAATGATTTGGAGGAAAGTATAGGTGGTCTGATTAGCAAGTTTGCAGACGACACTAAGATTGGTGGAGTAGCAGATACTGAAGGGGACTGTCAGAGAATACAGCAGAATATAGATAGACTGGAGAGTTGGGCAGAGAAAAGGCAGATGGAGTTCAATCAGGGCAAATGCGAGGTGATGCATTTTGGAAGATCCAATTCAAGAGTGAACTATACAGTAAATGGAAAAGTCCTGGGGAAAATTGATGTCCAGAGAGATTTGGGTGTTCAGGTCCATTGTTCCCTGAAGGTGGCAACGCAGGTCAATAGAGTGGTCAAGAAGGCATACGGCATGCTTTCCTTCATCGGACGGGGTATTGAGTACAAGAGTTGGCAGGCCATGTTACAGTTGTATAGGACTTTGGTTCGGCCACATTTGGAATACTGCGTGCAGTTCTGGTCGCCACATTACCAAAAGGATGTGGATGCTTTGGAGCAGGTGCAGAGGAGGTTCACCAGGATGTTGCCTGGTATGGAGGGTGCTAGCTATGAAGAGAGGTTCAGTAGATTAGGATTATTTTCATTAGAAAGACGGAGGTTGAGGGGGGACCTGATTGAGGTGTACAAAATCATGAGAGGTATAGACAGGGTGGATAGCAAGAAGCTTTTTCCCCCCCAGAGTGGGGGATTCAATTACAAGGAGACACGAGTTCAAAGTGAAAGGGGAAAAGTTTAGGGGGGATATGCGTGGAAAGTTCTTTCCGCAGAGGGTGGTGGGTGCATGGAACGCATTACCAGCGGAGGTGGTAGACGCGGGCACGATAGCGTCTTTTAAGATGTGTCTAGGCAGATACATGAATGGGCAGGAAGCAAAGAGATACAGACCCTTAGAAAATAGGCGACAGGTTTAGATAGAGGATTTGGATCGGCGTAGGCTTGGAGGGCCGAAGGGCCTGTTCCTGTGCTGTAATTTTCTTTGTTCTTTATTCACTCCCTCCACCACCGACGCACAATGGCAGCAGTGTGTACCATCTACAAGATGCACTGCAGCAACGCACCAAGACTCCTTAGACAGCACCTTCCAAACCCGCGACCTCTACCAACTAGAAGGACAAGAGCAGCAGATGCATGGGAACATCACCACCTGCAAGTTCCTGTCCAAGACACACACCATCCTGACTTGGAACTATATCGCCGTTCCTTCACCGTCGCTGGGTCAAAATCCTGGAACTCCCTTCCTAACAGCACTGTGGGTGTACCTACCTCACATGGACTTCAGCGGTTCAAGGCAGCTCACCACCACCTTCTCAAGGGCAATTACGGATGGGCAATAAATGCTGGCCTGGCCAGTGACGCCCGCTTCCCATGAATTAATTTTTAAAAATTTAACATTGACAGATATAAATGGACACGTTAACCCATTGTGGCTCTGTCCCAAACCCCAATGGATTTTTTTTTTCAAAAAAACAGGTAACAATGGTTTCCAGGAGAACATGTTTTGATGCCACATCAAGAGATCTAGCAGTTTGTTAAAAAAGAATTTAACATCTGCAGAGATCAAATGTCACAGCATGGTGACAATTTGGACTAAAGGCTTTGCTTTTCAAAAGACATGGCCTTAACCCATTCAAGCCGTCTTATCTTCAGAGACAAAGCGCTCGAGAAGGAGAGATATAGAAGGTACCTCTAAACTAGATGCAATTACTTCTGCCTTTAATGTAAAACACCATGCAAAACCATCAAACTTGGGCATAATTATTTCTGAGATTTGAATTAATAAAATAAATTGATGAGTTGCCATTTCAAGCAAAGGGAAAGTTTGCCTTAAGTTTGAGGGAAAAATCAGATTTTCATTTAACAAACAAAAACTGATGGAAAAGCATGGTGGTTCCTGAGTATTAAGAAATAAAGTTTCTTTTGGGGAGAAATTAATTGGACATTGACAAAACCTTTCAGCCCAACAACACTTATTTGAATTTGGGATAACTATGAAATGACAAAACATCAGACGCAAGACATTTATAATATGCTCGCCTGGAATCAAGTGGGAAGGTTTTCTGTTTTAAAGATATTATGAGAATCAAGTATCGGACTGTAAATTGAACTCCAGGGTTTATGAATGAGACAGAATGGTAACTAATGGAATGTGTTAAACTGGATGAGAGTAAGTGATTGGAGAGTCAGTGATGAGGGTAAGAGCTAGAGACAGAAAATAAGGAATTAGGGGGAAAAAAAAAATCACCCTGACTGTAATTCAATGGAATATTTTGGGCAGGAAAGTTAAGAACTGTAATTGATAGCTTCTCGGGGAGATAAGCAAAGATCTCAGACAAACACTGCCACGACCCCCCCGCCCCCTTTAATCCTTTGATAAGATCACCTGAAAGTCCAAGAATGGCTTGTATCGGATGGCACGTGTCGCATGAATATTGGGATACCGCTGTGTGTGCAGATGTGATTTGTCACTTTTTTTCTTTCATGAGACGAGATGTGGACATCGCTGGCCACATTAACCATTTCACGTCATGGTGTTTGTCAAGTAGCTGAGCATGTCTGAGACCCGTGTTTCAGTGCAGGTTCACCATACATTCCCGCATGTTAGTTATTTCACAGTGTGGTTGTTGGAAGCCAATCATCTCAGCCCCAGGACATTGCTACAGGAGTTTTTCAGATAGTATCCAAGGCCCAACCATCTTCAGCTACTTAAACCAATGCTCTTCCCCCCATCATAAGATCAGAAGTGGGGATGCTCGCTGATTGAAACTGGTGATGTTTTTAAAAAGGCTGGTCTGCAAGATGACGACGACAACAAAGGGAAATTTCCCATCTCCAGTCACGGAACCCTGGCAAAGATGAGGAACGGTCCAGGTACAGTTTACACCCCCAGCCCGGATGGAAACCTATGGTGGGCCGGATCCTGGCCCGTGGGCCGTATGTTGGCCAACTCTGGTTTAGAACATTGACTGAGGTTCTTTAGTAGGGTTAAAGGTTTATTATTCTTACAGTTAATTTGTTGATTTAAAGACACCTGGTTTGGCTCCCTCTCATTGGGGGGGTTAACAGAAGTTACAGTTTGGCTGGGTATTTCTTTAATTCGGAAAGTTTAAAATGATGTGTTAGGCGATCTGTGGAGGGACGGGATTGAATTAACAGTGCGTTTCTCCCACCATAATCAGATTCATATATTTTGATTGGGGGCTTTGACTGGAGCGGTCAGTTGTAACAACGTGTTGCTGACATGAAAAACATCATTTTCTTTCATGCTATTTGCATCCATGGCCTGCTATTGATCAGTTCTCAGCTTCCTCATTTTTTTGTTTATTCATGGGATGTGCGTGTCAGTGGCTGGGCCAGCATTTATTGCCCATCCCTAACTGCCCTCGAGAAGGTGGTGGCGAGCTGCCTTCTTGAACCCCTGCAACCCTTGAGTATAGGTACACTAACAGTGCTGTTAGGAAGGGAGTTCCAGGATTTTGACCCAGCAACAATGAAGGAACAGTGATATAGTTCAAAGTTAGGATGGTGTGTGGCTTGGAGGGGAACTTGCAGGTGGTGGTGTTCCCATGTATCTGCTGCTCTTGTCCTTCGAGGTGGTAGAGGTCACGGGTTTGGAAGGTGCTAATCGAAGGATCCTTGGTGAGTTGCGGCACAGCATCCTGTAGATGCTACGCACTGCTACCCCTGTATGTTTGTGGTGAAGGGAGTGAATGTTGAAGGTGATAGATGGTGTGTCAATGAAGTGGGCTGCTTTGTTCTGGATGGTGTCGTGCTTCTTGAGTGTTGTTGGAGCTGCACCCATCCAAGCAAGTAGAGAGTATTCCATCACACTCCTGACTTGTGCCTTGTAGATGGTGGACAGGCATTGGGGAGACAGGATGCGAGTTACAACAGAATTTCCAGCCTCTGACCTGCTCTTTTAACCACAGCATTTATGTGGCTGGTCCAGTTCAGTTTCTGGTCAATGGTAAACCCCAGGATGTCGATAGTGGGGGATTCAGTGATGGTAATGCCATTGAACATCAAGGAGAGATGGTTAGATACTCTCTGGTTTGAGATGGTCATTGCCTGGCACTTGTGTGGCACGAATGTTACTTGCCACTTATAAACCCAAGCCTGGATGTTGGTCCAGGTCATGCTGCATCTAGACACGGACTGCTTCAGTATCTGAGGAGCCGTGAATAGTGCTGAACATTGTGCAATCATCAGCGAACATCTCCAATTCTGACCTTAAGATGGAAGGAAGGTCATTGATGAAACAGATGAAGATGGTTGGGGCTAGGACACTATCCTAAGGAACTGCTGCAGTAATGTCGGGACTGAGATGATTGACCAACAACCACAAGTGTCTTTCTTTGTGCTAGGTACGAGTCCAACAAGTGGAAAATTTCCCACCCCACCCCACCCCGATTCCCATTGACTTCAATTTTACTAGGGGCTCCTTGATGCCACACTCGGTCAAAGGTAGCTTTGATGTCAAGGGCAGTCACTCTCAGCTCTTTTGTCCATGTTTGGACCAAGGCTGTAATGAGGTCAGGAGCCGAGTGGCCCTGGCGGAACCCAAACTGAGCGTCAGTGAACAGGTTATTGCTGAACAAGTGCTGTTTGATAGCACTGTCGACGACCCCTTCCTAATGGCACTGATCAGTAAGCAACTTCATAATGTCCATAAGATCCAGAAACTGGAGGAGTGCCCACTACGCAAGTGAGCTGAAGGCTTCTATAGCCGCCGTGAGAGCATTCACAAGAAATGCAACTTACATTTATACCACCTGTTTAAAGACACAGACTTGAATGGATAGGCAGCCAAAAAAGAAAACACGATCGGGACCTATTCTCCTTTGCCAAAATTGTTCACTCTTGTAGGGTCAACTTGGAATGCATCTTTTCTCTACTGCTACTGGTTTTCTTAAACCTCTCTCCTGTCTCTGCCATCCTCCCGTCCAACAAGAGTGAGGAGCTCATGGACTTCTTTTCACTAAGATCAAGGCCATCTGATCATCCAAGGCTGCTTCCTTCCTTTCCCCGCCCACTGGACAAACTTCATCGAAAAGGTTCCCCCCCCTTGCCCTAACCTTGAGCTTGCATCTTTCTCTAGGTTCTCTTCTCTACCTCCTCATGCCCTTTCATCTTGTCGATGAGACCCACCTCCTTCTCCCTCAACCACATTCCCACTAAACTACTGGCCACCCAATATCCCTTCCTGGCTCCATTAACAGTTCTCTCTCATCAGGCACCGACCCTCTCATTCACATCTGTTGTCATCACCTCGCTCCTCAAAAATAAAACCTTCACCCCTCCGTCCTTGCAAAATACCATCCCAGCTACAACCACTCTTTTCTGTCCAAAGTCTTTGACATGCTGGCGCCTCCCAAATCTGTGCCCATCTTTCCCAGAACTCCCCTTTTGAATCTCTCCGATCAGGCCTCCGCCCCTGCAACAGTAATGAAATGACTCAAAAATCACAAATAATAATCTGTGTCAAACTTATAATGGCACAGAATGAGGCCATTCGGCCCATTGAGTCCATGCTGGCTCCCTGTAGAGCAATCCAGTCAGTACCATTCCCCTGCTCTATCCCTGTAGCCCTGCAAGATAATTTCCCTCAAATGGTTATCCAATTTCCTTTTGAAATTATTGATCGTCTCCGCTTCCACCACCCTTGTAGGTGGCGAGCTCCAGGTCATGATGACTCACTGCATAAAAAAATGTTTTTCCTCACTTCCCCCTGTATCTCCTGTTCAAAATCTCCTCAACCTGTCTGCAGCCTTTGACACAGCTGACCACACCATGCTGCTCCAACACCTCTCCACTGACATCCAGTTGAGCGGGACTGCACTTGCCTGGTTCCATTCAGTACCACATAACAAACTTATAAGCAAAGTTAAAGCCCATAGGATTAAAGGGACACTGGACCGCTTCATAGTTTTTCCCTTCCCTGTTTCAATAACATCCTTCAGCCCTGCAACCCCACTCACAAAATCTCATTCCTCTGATTCAGGCCTTTACATCCCACCATTGGTAGCCAAGCCTTCAGATGTCCAGGCACCTGAAATTTTCCCCTTAAAACTCCTCTGCTAATTGACCTCCCTCTACTCCTTTATGACGCTCAGAAGTCCACCTATTGGACTAAGGTTTCAGTCATTCTTGCCAAATACAGTTTCATTGGGTAGGCATTCATTTTTGTCCAATTAAGCCTCTCTACAGCACCTTGGCACTTGTTTTTCCTACTTTAAGTAACTATCTGTATTTATATAGCACCTATAATGTAGTAAAATGTCACAAAGGTGCTTCACAGGAGCATCAAAGAAAACTGACACAAAACCACATAAGGAGATATTAAGGCATATGACCTAAAGTTTGGTCAAAGAGATAGGTTTTAAGGAGTGCCATAAAGGAGGAAAGACAGGAAGAGGAACGGAGAGGGTTAGTGAGTAATTCCAGAGCTAAGGACCCTGGCAACTGAAGTCATGGCTGCCAACAGTGGAGTAATGAATATTGGGGATGCTCAAGTAGCCAGAATTAGGAGCACAGATATCTGAGGGTTGTCAGATTGGAAGAGATTGCAGAGACATGGGCAGCACAATGGCTAGCACTGCAGCCTCACAGCTCCAGTGACCCGGGTTCGGTTCTGGGTACTGCCTGTGCGGAGTTTGCAAGTTCTCCCTGTGAATGCGTGGGTTTCCTCCGGGTGCTCCAGTTTCCTCCCACATGCCAAAGACTTGTGGGTTGATAGGTAAATTGGCCATTGTAAAAAAAAATTGCCCCTAATGTAGCTAGGAGAATCGAGGGAAGGTGCGGATGAGAGGGGGAAAATGGGATTAATGTAGGATTAGTATAAATAGGTGGTTGATGGTCGGCGCGGACTCGTTGGGCCGAAGGGCCTGTTTCAGTGCTGTATCACTCTGACTCTATAGGGAGGGGTGCGGCCATAGAAGGATGTGAAAACAAGAATTTTAAAATCAAGCCGTTGCTTAATGTGAGTCAGCATGCACAGGCATGATAGGTGACCAGAACTTGGTGTGAATTAGGATACGAACAGTTGATTTTTGGATGACCCTAAGTTTAGAGGGCAAAACGTGGGATGCCAGTAGGAGTGCATTGGAATAGTCGAGTCTAGATGTAATAAAGGCATGGATAAGGGTTACAGCAGCAGATAAGCTGAGGCAGGGGTGAAGTTGGGCAATGTTACAGAAGTGGAAATAGATGGTCTTAGTGGTGGCGGGGATGTATGGTCAGAAGTTCATCGCGACATCAAATATGACATCGTGGTTGTGAACAGTGTGGTTCAGCCTCAGACAGCTGTCAGGGAGAGGGATGGAGTCAGTGGTTAGGGAACAGAGTTTGTGGCAGGGACCAAAGACAATAGCTGCAATCTGCCCAATATTTAGTTTGAGGAAATTTCTACTGATCCAGTATTGGAGGTTGGACAAGCAGTTTGACAATTTAAGGACAGTTGAGGGATCTAGAAAGCTGGTGGTGAGTTAGAGCTGGGTGCTGTTAGTATACATATGGAAACGGACGTGTTTTTGGATGAATAAACAAAATACATATGCATACAGCCATTCACAAAACAAAAGGTTGTTTTATGTCAGAAGATGCAGGTGGGCAACAATTGCAGGTAATTCATCTTGATTTGAAATGTTTGCTTGCAGCAGTAGCAGGCCATGTAGATGCCCACAAACAAAATGCACAGTACCCTTACTAATAACTACCATTACTGACAATAACCATTTTAGTTTCTTCCCAAAATGATGATTTAAAATACTTACAAAACCAATAAAAACATCTGTAGAACCAATGAGGCACTATCACTGGAACTTAAAACTGTAAAAGAATATCTACCCATCCACTGGGGCATTATCTAAGGCAGTCCTGTGACTATGTGGTAACTGACCCGTTTCCAAATTTTAAAAAATGTACAACTGTGACACCATAAAATAAATACAAACTGTACAAAATAGGTTTGGATTAAGTTCATTCATCCTATTTGATCTTTCCAGAACACCAATCCTGCTGTGTAGCTGTAAGTGAATCCAGTGCCATGCCCTCAATCACTTTTCCTAGCAACCCTTTCCAGCAGACAATAATTCTCTGTAAATAAATAATTACTGCCATTTATATTAACTTGCCCTTCATGACCTTGACCCATTGCTCCCCTGTCCTGCTACCTTAGCATATCTCAAAGGATTGTTCCATGGTTACATTTTTTAAATTCAGTTTAACGTCTCAAAACATTTGTAAAAGTCCATTCAAGATCAGAGCCGCAGCTCATCAAGTCAATCTGCATAGTTTAGCCACATCCATGTCTCGCCCCTGACATCCACTGTTTAGTAAAAGGGTCTTCAAGTAGTTTTGGAAGCAGTGTACACTATGAAGTCAAACGGTCTTCACGTGTCAGATCAAAAAAAGCTGGATGTTAATAGATCTTGATCAATTATTTCTGAAGCTTGTAGCCCATCATGTCCAAATGTATTTTTCTACCAGATTATTGATTAGTTTTCCAATTCCTGAGATTGGGCTAATGAGTCTTAAGTTACAGCTGTAGATCAGTATTTTTACAAACAGGGAATGATATCAGCCTACTTCAGACTTGTCAGAATCACTCCAGTGTTCATTCAATCCCTCAAAATCCAGGTTTCACTAATTTCTTCCCTTGTCTTTCAAAATACCTTGAGTATAGCTTATCTATCCCAGGAGGACCGAGTGGTGTTTCAGTGGTCTGAACTTATTTAAAATTAGTAAAGCAGTTTCGAAATGTCCCAGAGCATACACAAATGTATATAATTATATGGTCTCACACAATTTAAGAAAACAAATGTATTTCTATCATATTTTAGCAGTAAAAAATCTCCTAAAATCGTTTGACTGCTATAGATTATTGGCCTAGAGCTTCTGCTATTTTGCACTGGTTTATCGGCGCAATCTGGCTGGAACAAAAAACAGTCAAACCAATGCAAAAGATCATGGAATTTTAAACATAAGTTATGGCAAATATAGTTTCCGCAATCTTTAATTCTGGTTTTAAAAAAATCATTGTGCTGGAAGCCAGGCCTGCCTACATCCCCAGACCGATATTTTATTTATTTAGAGATACAGCACTGAAACAGGCCCTTCGGCCCACCGAGTCTGTGCTGACCAACAACCACCCATTTATACTAACCCTACATTCCCTACCACCTACCTACACTAGGGGCAATTTACAATGGCCAATTTACCTATCACCTGCAAGTCTTTGGCTGTGGGAGGAAACCGGAGCACCCGGCGAAAACCCACGCGGTCACAGGGAGAACTTGCAAACTCCGCACAGATATGACGAGCATGGTGAGTTTCCACCAATTGCGCCCGTTTAACGAGGTTCTTCAAATGGAGCTCCTTTTTTGAAGAGCAAAGGAACTAGTAGGCACATTTTAAATTTTTCTATAGTTCACTATTAACCTGACTAGCGTACACCAATGAAACAAGTAAATGGTTCCGTATAGTTTTATTTTAAAAGTAATTTACAATGATTTAAAATCAGGTTAGGTACAGCGAGAGGATTGGGCACTTATTAAAAATGCTTTTTTTTGGTAATAAACCCAGTTAATAAAACTCTATCTGGTTACCACTCAAATACAATTTTTTTTAATGCAATAAAAAAATTGTGCTTTTTTAGGATGACCAATTGCATTGTTAATGGAAGATGTTATGTTTGGGTGGAAATTTGAACCATAACTTTACTTCAGACAAACAGTACAATCTCTAGTGCAATTTGCACCCAGTTTGCTGATTGTGCCCAAGGCAGAAACTCTACCCTCCTTTATTTCACATAAATCATACCTAACTAAACTTACAGAAAAACAAACTGAATTTAGTTGACATACGGTTTCCACTACATTGATCAAATATATTGGTTCAGTGCCAACTTTTTTGCCTACGATCCGGTGAAGCTCCTTGGAACATTTTATTAGATTAAAAGCACAAACTAAATGCATCAATGTTGCAAACAGACCAACTCAACCCAAGAATGATTGGGGAAGGGGTGGAATTGCTGGCAAGGATACAGACTTTGTGGCAGGGCTGATGAGAATGGCTTTGGGCTTCCCAATATTTAACTAGAGGAAATTGTGGCTCATCCAAATCTGAATGTTGGATAAGCAGTCTACCACTGTAGAGGAACACAAAAGTCCGAGTGTATCAGGCCTGTGTCCTCAGTACCTTGCTCTATGGCAGCGAGGCCTGGACAACGTATGTCAGCCAAGAGCGACGTCTCAATTCATTCCATCTTCGCTGCCTCTGGAAAATACTTGGCATCAGGTGGCAGGACCGTATCTCCAACGCAGAAGTCCTCGAGGCGGCCAACATCCCCAGCTTATACACACTACTGAGTCAGCGGCGCTTGAGATGGCTTAGCCATGTGAGCCGCATGGAAGATGGCAGGATCCCCAAAGACAAATTGTACAGCGAGCTCGCCACTGTTATCAGACCCACCGGCCGTCCATGTCTCAGCTTTAAAGACGTCTGCAAACGCGACATGAAATCCTGTGACATTGATCACAAGTCGTGGGAGTCAGTTGCCAGCGTTCGCCAGAGCTGGCGGGCAGCCAAAAAGACGGGGTTAAAGTGTGGCGAGTGCAAGGGGAGAGCCAACTGTGTAACAGCCCCGACAAACAAATTTCTCTGCAGCACCTGTGGAAGAGCCTGTCACTCTAGAATTTGCGTTTATAGCCACTCCAGGCGCTGCTTCACAAACCACTGACCACCTCCAGGCGCTTATCCATTGTCTCTCGAGATAAGGAGGCCAAAGAAGAAGAACGACTGTAGAGGCAACCAAGGGTCAAGAGAGATGGTGGAGATATAGAGTTGAGTGTCAGCATACGTTTGGAAGCTGACCCCATGTCTGTGGATGCCTTCACCTAAAGACAGCATGTAGCTGCAGGAGAGCGCTAAGGATGGATCCTTGGGTATTCCAGAAGTAACTGTGCAGTGGCAGGAAGAGAAGCCATTGCTGGTGTGCACTGACTATGATTAGATAAGTAAGGTCAGTCCCACTGATCTGGCTAATGGGTGAGACACACTGGAGGAGAAGGATATCATCAACCAGGTCAAAGGATGCAGTGGGACACTGTATCACATTCACGGTCAGTGAATGTTAAGTGACTTTGGTTAGGGAATGTTGTGGTGTACAGACGTGATGTAGTTCCAGTAAGCTATTAGCAACACAATAAAACGGTGATATATTTAATTACCCTCAGCTGCATAATTGTGATTATTATACTTTCATCCAATTACTTACCTCAGCTTCCATCACCAAGATAGTGTGGAAAATTAGGTGTTTTTACAGAAATTTTGTTGTGTATCATTTCACTGATACTCGAGTTAGAATGAGTTTATTGCAGACAAGTAATTCAATCTCTGGTAGCTTATGATTTGTCACAAAGCACTTGAGCTTCATTCTTGTGGTTTATGACATTTCACAATCAGAGACTAAATTACTCTTTTGTAACATACTGCAAAGCATCTTATATATTTATACAGGCAACAGAATTTCCCCAAAACAGCAAATGATTCAACTTGCCATAATGACAGTACAATCAAAGGGACATCACAAAAGATTGTAGATTTTTAGGTAGGCTAAGTTCCTGGAATAGCCTACTTCTTAATTGCTACTATTTTGACCACTTGGAAAAGTTTGTCATATAGGAGACATTAAAACTTGGTTTTCGTGTTTATAAATAAAATAAAATATTTTAATGCCAAAAACAAACAATATGTTGATACTGCATCACTTATTCTAAAGCCCAGTTATACCAGTGAAGCCTCTTCAATCTACAGTTTGAACATTAATGTGCCAACAGCAAAATGCGCATCTGTAATCAGCATCCATTACAAAAGACAAACCTAAAATAGAAAACCTGAATAAATGAACATGTGTATTCAAAAATACACAGGATACCACAAATTGAATGTCGGGCAAGAATCGAATCTCAAGAGTTCATATTTATAAATTACTAGAGGTCCATCCTTATTATTTAGAACCTAACTTCTAATCACCATCAGTTTCACTACATTTTATGTAATGAACGCAATCAAACTGGTGTGTACCCTGCATTCACTGACCTGCACTGGTTCCCTGTGCCCCCATACTTCAAAATAAAGCACTTACCCCAGTGTTTAAATCCCTTCATTATTTCACCCCTCCAGCCCAACAACCCTGTCCGTCCAACCCCAACCCATTTTTTCTGATTCCAGCCTCTAATGATGGCACCACAACTAATCGTGGGCAATCAGCCACCATATCCCACTCACTTAATTCCTTCCCAAACCCCCGCCACCTCGCTCCTTCTGAAGCGTACGTTTTAGTCAACCGTACCAAGCTCTCCCTCTTTGACTTGCCATCCATTTTCCTTGCACCCTTGAAGCACCACGGTTTTTCTCCACAAAAAGGCGCTATATAAATGCAAATCGGTATTGTGGTGTTCGACATATTGTACTGTTTCCAGGTCTCAAGTTTGCACTGTCCTCATCAATTTACAATAATGGATTTGACGAAGATTTTAACTAATAAAAACTGCAGTATAGAATTCCAAGTCCTTTGCCCATTGAAATCAAACTCTTTGATAGCAATGATTTTTAAAACAAACATGCAGCAAAGTCTAGTACAAAAGACTAGACTAGCGGCTGTAATTAAGCACACGGTTATCCGAACTGGCAGTTGGCGTTGCCGATATGACAGTTAACGGGGAAACAAAAGTTTTCGAATGAGTTGGTGTTAACGGCTGCAGGTGAGTTTAGCAATGGAGCAGGGATTCCCACCCACCAGCCCCGTCAGGAACCATAACAACCTGTTCCACTCTAACAACCGAAAGTTAAAGTACACTTACAGCTAGTGTGAAGGCGGCTTCAATGATCGCCACCCATGTTGAGGAGAGTCCTGACCGGCACCGAGCAGGCCTCGACCAAGCAGCTGAGGGACAACAACCTGGGCTCCCTACCTCACCTCACTTCACCTCCGGCTCTTCCCTTTCCCTCCCCCTTACCCATCTGTTCTTTTATCACTCGCTTCCCTGATATTAACCTTATTCCCAATTCACATTGAAACTTACTTTACGCCTCCACATCCCGGAGACGGCCGGGCTCCGCTCAATCCTCGGCTGTTCCCGCCCCGCCACACATGACTTCTTTTCTTCCTTCACGTGCGGTTTAACTGAACGAATTCAAAAGGCGCTGCGTTCCGACCAGTCGGTTATAGGGGCCGCCGCTGGTGGGTGGAGAGTGAGCCTGGATACTGGTGTTATTTGCATGTTAAAAGATGAAGCGTTTGCTCTGGGGAAGGTCTTCAGTAACACTCACTTCTGTTATCCCAAAAAAAACTACCAGTTGCTTGGACTTTAAGTATGTTCTTCCTTTTGCGATTGGCAGGTTGTTAGTGAGTGGTCGATAATCTGAGATGTCCTGCCTTAAGCACCCACCGCCCTGCTTTTCATCAGAGGGTGGAGACAATGTTTCCCTCTGAAATGCGATCAGTATCGTTGTGAAGTGTGATCATGAATGTTATCTGTTCCTTTGTATTGAGGAAATAACATTGAAATGAGCAATTTATTCCTTACCTCTTTCTGTTTTCAAATCTGTTTTCTGCTGCTTTGTCTTGTGTACAGTCCACACGTATAGTCACATGAAAAGTTAAATCATTTCCGAGTTTGAGCAAATATTTTCTTAGTTTGATAATGGTTTTCAGATAAGAATTGAACTCTGTATTTTTCCCATGAGTAGGGTAGAAATTCTGCTCGGCAGGGTGGAATGAAGTAGGTACATTTCTGGTTGGGTGGGGGGGATCTGATTACAATTTGTTACAGAACCTGGATTTTCTAAATTTCTGCCCCTTCCAGGTTTGTTTTTGTTCAGTAAATTGTTGTGGAGGGAGGTGGCCACATCTTAGGCCCTGATACATAGATGACTTTGGGCATGTGTTTTAAGGACTTTGTGGGCTACCCAAGACACTGCCCAGCTCACTCCCTGATGGGTCCAGTAACACCGATATTTATTAAGAGTAGGTGCCAGACCCATTTCAGACCTTAAAGAAGGTGTCAGCATCACAAGAGGAAAATTGATCTCCGAGGAATCTAATTCTTTCAAAAGGGAGGGAGAAAAAACAGTTACTGGGCTAGATCACAGAGAGATCAAAGATATTCAGAAAGATGCAGCTTTGCCCACTGAGGGATATTTTAAAATCATTTGTGTCGATATCACTGGACCTTTAGGTTTGGACCAGAGTTCTGATGAAAGGTCACTGACCTGAAATGTTAATTCTGCTTCTCTCTCCACAGAAGCTGCCAGACTTGCTGAGTATTTCCAGCATGTCATGTTTTTATTATGGCTGTTATTTATGTTTGACAGTGGCAGATTATTTGATTGTAGGGAATGTCACCACCTAGCTCAATCCTGTCCTCATTTGGAATTCTCATGCATGTAGTTACAGCAGGGATCACTGCCAGGAGTGGAAACTTTGGATTAATTCTCTGCCTCACCTCTCTTCCACCCCCCCCCCCCCCCCCCCACACCACCACACCTCCACGTCCAAAAAGGGACATGCCTAGCCCTGTTCTGTCTCACATCAATTAGATCAACACAGATTAGGCATCCAGTATCTTTTGCTTTTAAGAATGTCATTTTTATCTTCCATCAGTTTATAATACCAATTTATAGTACCAACACATACTGACGATATTGGTCATGTTAGAGTTATCAGTATTTGTAGTTCCCTTTACATCGTAGCTTGACACCTTATATAGAATATTTCAGTACCAGGACAGCTGCACTACAGCAAAATGGCATGCTTATTCCAAATACTCCCAAATCAGTTTGTTCCTGTTTATTTTGAAAGGAGAGCAATGAAGAGTGTGCTTTTTCAGATGAAATGATAAACACAATGTTTCACAAGTCTAATACTGTAATTTTATATTAGATATAAAATTAAATTTCTTTCAAATATAGGGCCAATTACTGCTTTGTGTAGATGTTCCAATTGTGGCTGTTTTGACAGCTGTGGTGGTGTGCTAATTTTGTTTCTCCTGCCCTGATACAGAGGACTTTAATTCAAATATTTACAATCTATATTAATGACTTAGATGAAGGGATCGAGCGTATTGTAGCTAAATTTGCTGACAATACAAAGATAGGTGGGAAAGCAAGTTGTGAGGAGGACACAAAGAGTCTGCAAAAGGATATAAATAGGTTAAGTGAGTAGGCAAAAATTTGGCAGACTGGCTATAATGTTGGAAAATGTGAGGTTGTCCACTTTGGTGGGAAGAATAGAAAAGTGTTACAGAGGGATCTGGGTGTCCTCGTACATGAATCACAAAAAGTTAGCATGCAGGTACAGCAAGCAATTAGGAATGCAAATTGAATGTTCCCCTTTATTGCAAGGGGGATGGAGTATAAAAGTAGGGAAGTCTTGCTATAACTATACTGGGCTTTGGTAAAACCACACCTAGAGTATTGTGTACAGCTTTAGTCTCCTTATTTAAGGAGGGATATACTTGTATTGGAGGCAGTTCAGAGAAGGTTCACTAGGTTGATTCCTGGGATGAACGGGTTGTGTTATGAGGAAAAGTTGAGCAGCTTGGGCAATACTCATTGGAGTTTAGAAGAATGAGAGGTCATCTTATTGAAACACATAAGATTCTGAGGGGGCTTGACAAGGTAGATGCTGAGAAAATGTTTCCCCTCGTGGGGGAATCTAGAAGTAGAGAGCACAGTTTCAAAATAAGGGGCCTCCCATTTAAGACGGAGATGAGGAGGGATTCCTTCTCTCAGAAGGTCATTAATCCTTGGAAATCTCTATCTCAGAGAGCAGTGGAGGCTTGGTCATTGAATATATTCATGACTGAGCTAGTCAGATTTTTGATCTAAATGGGAGCAAAGGGTTATGGGGCAGACAGATAAATGGAGTTAAAGCCACAATCAGATCAGCCATGAACTTATTGTATGGCAGAGCAGGCTCAAGGGGCCGAATGACCTACTCCTTCTCCTATTTCTTATGTTCCTGTGTTCTAATGTAATAACATTGTTAAATCCTGCCCAAGTTTCCCACCTGGTTTAATGTACTTTGAAGAAATCTCTGGTGTAGCTGGTTAAACAAGCTGTGTTAGCATAGCTACAGAGATTTGTATTACATAATGGGGTAAAAATACATTGTGTGAATGGTTGTTTTTAAAAACACTGAGGGGGATTGGGGAGATCCTCTTACCTGAAAAGGACATGAAATCAAAAGGGAAAAAATCAATTTTGAGGGAAAGGTCTTGCCGGTATGGAACATTCAAATAGATTGAGTGGTAATTTCCTTTGCTGGATCACTGACTGATCAGTGCAGCATGCAATCTTTTGGCACCCTTCATGCAAAGCTTTATTAAAATATTAGTGGGGACGGTAGCATAGCAGTAATGTTGCTGGACTATTAATCCTGGACTAATGCTCAGGAGACATGAGTTCAAATCCCACCACCACTGCAGCTGGGGGAATTTAAATTCAATTAATTAATAAATATGGAATAAAATGCTAGTCTCATTAATAATTATCATGAAACTACTCGGTTGTCATAAAAACTCATCTGGTTCACTATGTCCTTCAGGGAATGAAATCTGGTGTCCTTACCCGGTCTGGCCTACATGTGACTCCAAACCCGCAGAAATGTGGTTGACTCTTAACTGCCCTCTGAAATGGCCTGGCAAGCTACTCAATCCAAGGGCAATTAAGGATGGGTAATAAATGCTGGCCTTGCCAGTGACGCTCACATCCCAAGAAAAAGAAAATAAAATTAATGTAAATACAGTGTTGTGGCACAACTTACTATCTGTTTTGCAAAAAAATCATATTTTGAGCTGCTTACCCATTTGAAGTGGATGGTATTCAAAAAAAGTGGAGAATGTTTTAGATAGAAACAAAAGTAGCTGAATATTGACAAGAATCAAATTAATCCAACTGTAATTAAAACATTTTTACGACTTAAGCACAACATAAATAGCTGGAAAAGGGGATATAAAAGGGAATCTTACAATACTGGAGGTCAGGGAGCATTATGGCTGCTAAGCTGCAAGCTACTGTGCTAGCTGACATGTTAAAGTTAATAATGAGGGTTGATCTTTAAGTGTCCAAATGTAGTATTGATGGTTGATGAGAGAAGGTATGGCAGGAAGATCAACAGGTACCTGATCCAGATTTACTGCACCGTCCATTATGCCACCATCTATAACTTGTAGACTGTTGGTATATATACCTGGCATTGAACCCAGAGCACTGCATCTGCATGGAGCCAGTTGTATAGCTGTGCCCTCTGCTTCATGATCATTTACAGCCAAACTGCACTACAGATTGATAGTGATAGTCAAGGTTAGCATTCTCTCAACTTTTTTTTCATCTGCCTCCTTCTAAGATACAATTAGGATCATATGTAATATCAGCCTATGTACTGTCCACAAATGTATCAAGCAGGTTTTTTTTTGTTGTTTTGTATCTTCATACTCTTGGAAAGAATAATGTGAAGTAGTGGAAGGATTCTTGGGCTGATTAACAATCTGATGGGCTGTGACATGAAGACTTCTTCCATGGCCATAACCATCTTTACATCAGACGATAGGGTAATTATATGGCAGGAGAATTTTATGGGCACCCCCAATCCATACAATGAGGTGAATGCAAGTATCCTGCTGGATATCAATTCAGAGCTGGAAATCTGATCTCACTTGCCAATACTGTGTGGAATGGGTTTCAAATCCTGCATCCTCTTACTCAGAGACAGAAATGTAACCTCTAAACTAAAGGTTCACTCACCAAACAGGTGACCGTGCTATTGATCATCACTCTTATTTCCTTTCTTACTTCGTTCCAACAGCAGCATGGCATGACTACTCATTGTCACTGCACTGCTACATTTCTTAAAAGTCACTGATGATAGTTATGTGATTATCTGCTCCTTCTCTAACATAACTTGCTTCTCCTCACCTATGAATTGGAGTTCACTTGGTGCTACCCTCCAAGCTCACTAACTGCCACCATCAGGATGTACTGTGCAAGGTGAATGCAAATATTAGTGTGAGAGGGTACAGAGTTCTGTGCGGTATCTTGTTCTAGTGCACTGATAGGATATCTACCAGTCCTACAATTACCAAAAAGGAACAAATGTTAGAATGCTGACCTCAAGAGACTCCTTCATTTTTGGAACTTGCATTGTGGGATACTGTCTGTGCTTTGGCTTTGTATCATCCACCCTTGGGAGTAACTGAGAAGGGGAGTGAGACAAAAGAGCTGAATGATACCAGCCCTGATCTTGGGGAGGTCTTCCCTCTATTATGTCTATTTTCTCACATGCAGCAATGGCCAGACTGTTCTCCCCCAAACTTTTATTTTCTGAGCTCTCTTCTGGTTCAGCTTCCCTTGTACTATCTGTCACCTCATTGAACAAGTTGAGATGTAGTCTGAGATGTTTTAAGTTGAAGGAGAGCATACGCGGTTACATACATCTATCCAATCTGTAGCCCAGCCTGTGTGTCATTAAGTGACTATGCAGCTAGGTTGTGTTGCACTAACTTTAGGCATGGAGCCCTTTTGAAGATATCATTGTGCTGTGGCTTTCAATTTCAAGTATTAACTTGAATATATGCCTTGCTGGGGTACACTTGGTGAGTAATGAAAGAGCTGTATGGTTGTGATTGATATGCATATTTAAGCTATCCACCTGGTAAATGGTTCCTTTCAGCATGCCAACTTCTTTTGCATCTGTTCCCAAATTCTGAAGATGGTCAATGCTGTGTGCACTATGTTTGTAATTTCCTGCTCAGCATGTTGCACCTCTGGGAAGGCTACCCTGGAATGCTTATCAAGACACTGTTCCCCACATTCATCCTAGCAGGAGCAATCTCTATTTCATGACCATCAAGCAGGAGTTTGAGTGCTAAACGCTCTTCCACTTGTCCACACACTCATTTTCTGTCTCCACATTTGTTTTGTCTTCCATTGTATTTTTGCTATCCATCTATTTTGCCCCACTGAACTTGCAGCCTATGCAAGGGCTGATGACTTGACATATTTCCTAACTCCTTTCACTCCTTGGCAAAGTTCCATTGCCATACTAGATCCAGATCAGAAGCTTGCTTTGAATATGAAATAAGGACTTAGGAGATGGGCTTGGCTGTTTGTGATTTGTGTGAGCACAAAGCTCACAGTGCTCTGGTTCAGTTACCTAAATACTAGGACTGGAACATATGGATTTGTCATCCAAAAGAACTTGCATTTACATTGTGCCTCGTCACATCTCAGCACTCTAGGCTCTAAGAATGCTCTGGGTTCAAGCTCCACCCCAGAAATTTCAGCAGATAATCTAGGTTTACAGTACTGAGGGATTATTAGAGGTGTCATACTTTTGTAGCCAAGGTGTTGCTGTGGTTAATCCAATTCAGCTTTTTGATCAATGATGACCCCCAAGATGTTGTTGATTGGGGAAATCAGTGATTGTGATGCCATCGTAGATTAAAGGGACATGATTTTTCAAGATGGTCCTTACCTGGCACTGACTCAACATGAATATTACCTGCTATTTGTCAGCACAAGCCTGGTTGTTGTCAAAGGCCCTTTGTGCCATATGAATTGGAATGCTGTATCTGGACCAAGCAGATTGCAAACTGAGCGTCCAGGAGCAGTTTATTCATGAGCTTGTTGGCACTATTGTTGACTCTTTTCATCACTTTGATGATGACTTTGGGGCGACAATGGTGTAGTGGTATTGTCACTGGACTATTAATCCAAAGACCTAGGCTAATGCTCTGGGGACACAGGTTCAAATCCCACCACAGCATCTGGTGGAATTTAAATTCAATTAATAAAAATCTGGAATTGAAAGGTAGTCTCAGTAATGGTGAGCATGAGACTAACATTGATTGTTGTAAAAACCCATCTGGTTCACTAATATCCTTGAGGGAAGGAAATCTGCTGTCCTTACCTGGTTTGGCCTACATGTGACTCTGGACCCATAGCAATGTGGTTGACTCTTAATTGCCCTCTGAAGTGCTTTGAAATGGCCTTGCAAGTCATTCAGTTGTACAAAACTGCTACACAGAAGTTGAAAAGGAATAAAACCAGACAGAACACCCAGCATCAACCTAGGCACTGGAAAGAAAATGGCAAACACTGCCCTGTCAACAATGCAAAGTCCTCCTTACCAACATCTTGGGGCTTGTGCCAAAATTGGGATAGCTGTCTCACAGACTAGTCAAGCAACAGCCTAACATAGTCATACTCACCGAAACATACCTTACATTCAATGTCCCAGACATCAACATCACCATTCCTGGGTGCATTCTGTCCCACTGGCAGGACAGACCTACCAGAGGTGGCGGCACAGTGGTATACAGTCGGGAAGAAGTTGCCCTGGGAGTGCTCAACATTGACTCTGGACCTCATGAAGCCTCATGACGTCAAACCTGGGCAAGGAAACCTCCCGCTGATTACTACCGACTTCCCTCCCTCAGCTGATGAATCAGTACTCTTCCATGTTGAACACCACTTGGTATAAGCACTGAGGGTGGCAAGGGCACAAAATGTACTTTGGGTGGGTGACTTACTTCAATGTTCATCACCCAGAGTGGCTTGGTAGCACCACTATTGACCCAGCTGGCTGAGTCCTGAAGGACATATCTGCCAGACTGGAACTGCAGCGGGTGGTGAAAGAACCAACAAGATGGAAGAACCTGCTAAACCTTGTCCTCACCTGTTGCAGATGCATCTGTCAATGACCGTATTGGTAGGAGTGACCACCGCACAATCCTTGTGAAAAAGAGGTCCCATCTTTACACTGAGGATACCCTCCATTGTGTTCTGTGGCATTACCACCCTGCTAAATGGGATAAATTCGGAACAGGTGAGGTGAGAGTGACTGCTCTTGACATCAAGACAGCATTTGACTGAGTATGGCATCAAGGAGCCCTAGCAAAACTGAAGTCAATGGGAATCAGGGGGAAAACTCTCCTCTGGTTGGAGTCAGACCTAGCGCAAAGGAAGATGGTTGTGGTTGTTGGAGGTCAATCATCTGAGCTCCAGGACATCACTGCAGGAGTTCTTCAGGTAGTGTCCTAGGTCCAACCATCTTCAGCTTCTTCATCAATGACCTTCCTTCAATCATGTCAGAAGTGGGGATGTTCACTGATGATTACACAATGTTCACCATTCCTGACTTCTCAGATACTGAAGGAGTCCGTGTAGAAATGCAGCAAGAAATGGACAAAATCCAGGCTTGGGCTGATAAGTGGCAAGTAGCATTTGTGCCACACAAATGCCAGGCAATGACCATCTCCAACAAAAGAGAGTCTAACCATCTCCCCTTGACATTCGATGGCATTATGATCGCTGAATCCCCCACTATCAACATCCTGGGGGTTACCATTGACCAGGAATTGAACTGGAGTAGCCATATAAATACAGTGGCTACAAGAGCAGGTCAGAGGCTAAGAATCCTGCAGCAAGTAACTCTTCTCCTGACTCCCCAAAGCCTTTGCACCATCTACAAGGCACAAGTCAGGGGTGTGTTGGAATACTCTCCATTTGCCTTGGACAAGTGCAGCTCCAACAACACTCAAGAAGCTCAACACCATTCAGGACAAAGCAACCCGCTTGATCGGCACCCCATGCACCATCTTAAAAATTAACTCCCCACCACAGTGGCAGCAGTGTGTACCATGTACGAGATGCATTGCAGCAACTCACCATGTCTCCTTCAACAGCACCTTCCAAACCCTCTTCCACCTAGAAAGACAAGGGCAACATGGCAACATGATCATCTGCAAGTTCCCTTCCAAGCCATACACCATCCTGACTTGGAAATATATTGCCATTCCTTCACTGTTGCTGGATCAAATTCTTGGAACTCCCTCCCTACCAGGACTGAGACTGTACCTACACCAGATGGAGTGCCGCAATTCAAGAAGGCAGCTCACCACCACCTTCTCAGGGGCAATTAGGGATGCGCAATTAGAGATGGGCAAAAAATGCTGGCCTTGCCAGTGATGCCCACATCCCATGAAACAAACAGAAAAAAGGCTGAAAGGGTGGTAATTGGCCCGGTTAGATTTATCCTTTTTTGGAGATGAGATCTATCTGGGCAATCTTCCACATAGAAACATAGAAATTGTTATATGAAAGAAGACCAAGGTCCATCTAGTTTGCCTTCTACCATCCTGGTAGTCACATCATATCATAGTAATTGAGTTATTGATTAAGCATAGCAATCAATTCCAATCAATGGGTCTGGATAGACCCAGATATGAGACAGAAAAAAACCCAGAGGTGGAGTGCTTAGGGAACCATAGGTCTAATGTCACCTGTTCCTCCCAAGCATGATACACTTAACTATATGGCATGTGTCAAATTACTGATATATTGCATCTTTTGGTATTTCTATTGTCATGCTGGGCCCCCGGCTGCCAAGAATGAGACATATAAATTTTGCCATATGAACATTAAATTTCAAATTGTTGCTGTGAAGAAGAGAAGGCCTGTTACAAGGGCTGTCAGATGCTTGGCTAGAGGATATTTGCATACCAATAGGGACAAGCGAGGTTACTTCTCTTATCCACTTATGCTAAAATGGACTTTGATCACCATATATTGTGTGTAATAGGAGGCATTCCAGGGTCTGCTAGGACAAGAGAATCCACAAACGCAGAAGTGGTTACACCAGTTGGTCAGGTGACTAACCTGCTTGCCTACTTGGGGAGTTTTTTCAATTGTACAGAGTTTGAACTCAGAGAGACTGTTTGTTCCTGGGCTGAGAAGACCTCTACTGCCTGCTCCCAATTTTTTCTCACAAGCCTCTGGATCCACTGAAGACACGTGAACCACAAGAGAGAAAAGTCTCCTACATCGAACAAGGTTTAAGAAGAATACTGGGCCCCAACGAAAAGCAAGACCTATCTACAATCAAGGACCCTACAGCAAACTCGAAGAATATTAACCAAAACCATCTTCAGATATTGCCTCAAACTTTTCCACTTTATTTCTCCTGCTCTTTTCTCTGTCTATCTGCATGTGTGTATCACATATGCATGCTAGCGTGGGCGTGTTGCATATCCGGAGGCTTTAACCGAATTAGAGTTAAAGTTTAATAAAGTTCAACCTTTCTTCTTTAAACCTAAGAAAACTTGTTTGGCTGGTTTCTTTGCCTGATAATTGGAAAGCAGTGAACGAGGATTCACCAAGGGGGAACTAAAACATGGTGTGTTTGAAATTAAACCCTGTTATAGTAAGACTCCGTGAAGGCTGGGAGGGAACCCCCTTCTTACCTAGTTGTAGCACTATGCTTCATAAGATGAGGGCGAGTGTCAGTGGTGGCTGGTCAAATGGGGATCTGAGGAGGTGCCTTGCAACCAAAATGTTATTTTCTGAAATAAATCTATCTAATTTGCATTTGAATGAATCAATATTATCTCCTTCCACTGTCTTCTTACGGAGCCTGTTCCAAAAGATTAAGGACTCTCTCACTGAAATAACAGGAGGAATTTTTACAGTTCTGGACCACTCACAGTGGCACACACTGGCAGCATGTCGGGAATCCGTAAGATTTAACAGTGGGTTTTTCAATGGCTTTTTAACTGAGGCATCTCACTTCCAGGTTTTTCGTCCATTTTCAGTGAGTGGGCATGATAACCCACAGCTGAATGTTGAAGCTTCAGTATTAAAAGGGAGCCCAGCAAGGAGCAGAAGGAAGCATTCTACAACTGGTAAGTGAGAGATAGCAACTTGAGGTATGGAGACTCAATGATGGAAGGCTGTCCCATGGCTCCCTGTGGCATCCCTGGACATCATTCTGTAGGCTTTAGGGGCCAGCAGAGACATTTTGTTCCCAGCAGATGAGAGAATTAAGCTTGCCTTGGAAACCAAGCAGAATTCGATGAGGTGAGCAGCAGAAATGTGGTCCCTTGCTCATTGATACGGTGCTGCAAGAGATTCACTGACCTCATCAGGGCAGGAAAGGTGAGTGGCATGCCACGTTCAAGTGCAAACCCTGTCACTCTGACTTCCCCAGCCTCTCCAGCACAGTACTGCTCAGGCACTCCTCAACACACCTTGCAGGCGCGTCCTTTCCTTTCTTTCAAGGCACCTCCTCACATTTGACCAGCCACCACTGGTACTCACCCTCATCTTATTGCCATCTCACACCCATCCCCCACAGTGACCCTTCACAAATGCTGTCCTTTTATACTCTCAACATGTTCCATTTCTCTCCTTGCAGGAGAAGAGAGCTCAAGACCATAGAGAGGCAGAAAACAGGGGGTGGCTCTGCTGTCATTGTAATCCTGGTCTCTGGGGAGGATGACACATTGAAGATAAGCAGAGTCTTGGCATGCATGACCATTGGTGATGAAGAGAAGGGTGTCTCCCAGCTACCTAGTAGCAGAATAAGATATCACTGTGCCACATGGCACACTGCACTCGCTCAGCACGCAATAAGAAGTGGTGATCTGCACAATGAAGCCTGTGAACTCTTTAACCTTGTCAGCTCTAATTCATGTCTTTCATCTCCTACAGGTCCTGCAAGCTTCACTCAGGAGCTGTTGCTGGAGGAGGATGAAGAGTCCTCAGAGAAGGTTGCGCACTCTGAGGAAGCACCGTCACACAACTCATGCACACCCTCCACCAGCTCAAATAAAACCATCATTGTGGGCCCTCCAAGACAGGTAGTCGGATTGTCAAATGGTGAGCCACACATCACAAGTGAGCAGGAGCAGGTGTTGGAAACATGGACAGCAGTGGACATACCCGTTGGAGGCTATACGACCTTTCAAACTCTGTTCAGCTGGACTTTGAGCCTTGGGAGTCATCAACAAAGAGGACTATTCTGGAGCAGCAGCAGAAATATGTGAGGTTCTGTGAAGGTTTTCAGAGGCACTGTGCGCTATTGGAGAGAGATTGAAGGAGTTTGTCTCTAGCATGAGTGCCATGATGTCTTAGGCCTTTGCACTAGTGCCCACTTCCATGGAAAGAGTGGCCACCTACATGGAATATCTGCTGCGGCAAGCAACCTAGTGCATGCTGATCCTCACGAATAGCCTGCACAGTCTGACAGCATAAATATGATGAAGGAAAGCCTCAAGCCTCACCTTGGCCATTCAGCACCTCATTGCAGCAAAATGCTCTTCAGCTTTTGACTAGCAGAGAAGTGTGGGTAAGCCATGAGAGGGAAGATGGAGAAAGGGCACATGGACATAGGGACTCTGCTTAAAGCCCTTGTACTTCTGTCTTCTCCCCCCCCCACCATCACCACAGCCAGAGCCACGCATGTTGCCTCCTATCCCAATGGCTGAGCACAGGTTCAGATGTGGTGTTTTTTGGCAGGGTCCTCACAGGTTCCAAAACCCAGAGAATGTTGGTCAAGAACATCTGAGCAGTCACATCAAGGAAACAAGCAGCCTGCTTCTGGCTCTGCTGAAGCGGCAGCGGTTGCATCAGGTAAGAGTAATGGGAAAAGGAAGATAAAGAATTTGTTGTTGCACAAGGGTAATCACTTGGAAATTTAGCACTGTGTTAAATTGTCATATTCCTGTTTAATGCTTATGAACCAGAAACTTTATTTCAAACCTCCATTGTCCCATCTTGTCCATTTTGATGCGCTGTCTGTCAAGTGGCCTTCTGCCTTGTGAAGAATGATATGACACGAGTAAAAGACAAGCAATGGATATCTGTGAGAGGGCTGAATTGTTGCTCGTGGAACTGTTTTGTGCTGGGGGCTAGCTGAGCACAGTAGGCTTAGAATTAGTGTGGCAGATGGCTGCACTGCCTCAGATTAGCCATGTCCTCTACTTCTACTGTACTGGACAAAGTGAAATAACCCATTATGGTCTATACTATCTAGTTCCCTTTTAATCTCATATAAACAGCGGTCATATTGTCTTTCAAAAATACTTCTTTGACTTTGCATCGTTGCCGATGGTTCACATCTACTGCTTATCTGTTGTGATTCTTCAGGTTGGGTACAATCTAATTCGCGAAAGACATTTGCAGTGGGGACATCGTAGGTCATCATTCTCTGATGCCACATGTTCCTTCCTGCAGTGGTGTTTTTCTATGGTAATCTGAAAACATAGTTCTTCAAATTTCTGTGTTCCAGTATGGAGTCTTCGGCACCAAGTACTTCAGTCATGTGCAGACTGTTACCAGCTCTTTCGATCAATCTGGCATGAAATTGTGTTGCACTTGCACGAGTTCTTGTATCTTAGTTTTGACACCCAATGGGTCTACTGGCACCATCAAGCTCTCCATACAGTGCATCTTTTAGTAAGCAATCATCATCCATTCTAATAACAATGCAAAAGCAAAATACTGCAGACGCGAGAAATCTGAAACAAAAACAGACTGCTGGAAATACACAGCAGTCATCAACCTGAAACATTAACTCTGCTTTTTCTCTCCACAGATGCTGCCTGACCTACTGAGTATTTCCAGCATTTTCTGTTTTCGATCCATTCTAACAATGTGGCCTAGCCGTCGCAGTTGATGTCGTTTGCACATTATCATGATGCTTTCTAGATTACAAAACTGCAATACTTCTGTGTTGGGACTCTATGCTGCCGACGGATCCTAAATATCTTTCTCCAGCTATCTGAAATAAATTCAATCTACATTCCTGCTTCTGACGTATCTCTTTTTCTCAAAAATAATAACGCATATTATTTTCTTTCCATTTAAGTAATAGAACCATGCCCAATTTACATATTTGTACCTCATAATCCAACCACTCCCCACCAATCTCCTAAATCATACTGAGTGCTTATTTCTGTGCAATCTTTCAATAGCTGCAATATCGTTTTTCTAGTGACAACCAGAACTGTATGCAATATTCTAAGTGCAGTCACACCAATGACTTATAAAGTGGCAGGATTACTTCACTATTTTGACTCAATATTGACCTATTTAATACATCCTAACATCTTATTTGCTTCACTCCCGATCACCAAATGTTGTTACAATAACCCATATTTCTTTCATTTTCCATGCATATTATTTTCTTTTCATTTAAGTAATAGACCCTTCCTGGAATTTTTGTCTCCATGTAAAGCAGTTGCATTTCTCTACATTGAATTTCTTCTGCCAGCTGTCTGTACAATTGTCCAAGTAAACTCAAATTTTCCAGTAGCTTATCCTGTTCAGCTTTGGAATCTACCATCTTAATCAGTTTTGCATCATCTGCAAATGTAGCCATTGTGCTAATGATTCCTATCTCAAGATCATTAATAAACATATTAAACAAAACAAATTCCAAAACAGACACAGGCTGATGATCATCCCTGTATGATCCCTCTGGGTTCTATCGGTCAATCAATTATATATCTATTTATAAAATATTTCCACTGATTCCTGTTTTCTTTATTTTCAGGACCAGCCTTTCCAGAGGAACTGTATCAAAGACCTTACTGAAATCCAAGTACTTCAAACTCCGCAGAAGTTACAGCGGCCAAAGCCCTTGAGGAAATTTCTGGAAAAACTGTTACATTGCCTTTGTAGATTTTTGTCAAACTGTTGACATAATTTACTAAATCATCCTAAAATTCTTCAATAGCTGGTGTATTTGGTATTCATTGCATTACATAGAATTGTACAGAATGTTTATACTCCACACAACTCTCCTCCCATTCCATCTAGCTCATCTCACTCTGTCAGCATTTCTTTCTATTCCCTTTTCTCCTGTGCACTCATCTTTTGAAGGTATCTGTTATGACCAGATGAGAAAGATGTCTGGGATCTTATTGTAACAGGGTTTAATTTTAAACATACCGTGTTTTTAGCTCCCCCTTGGTGAATCCTTGTTCACCACTTTACAATTATAAGACAAAGAAATGAGCACAAACAGGCCTTCTTAGGTTTAAAGAAGAAAAGTGAAATGTATTAAAACTTAAACTCTAATTCGGTTAATGTCTATGGATGCACGCGTGCCCCACGCTAGCATGCATATGCGATACATACATGCAAATAGAGACAGAAAAGAGAAAGATAAAGCAGAGAGGTTTGAGGCCATATCAGAAGAGTTTCTTATTACTGTGCTTCAAGCTCACTGTAGTCCTTTTATGGGTAGTTCTTGCTTGTAGGTAATTCCTGCTTTTTGTTGGGGCCCAGTATTCTTATTAAACCTTATTCACTGTAGGAGACTTTTCTCTCTTGGGGTTCTTGTGTCTTCAATGGATTCCAAAGCTGGTGAGAAAGAGATGAGCAGACAGGAGAGAGGCGGCGGCAAGCCAGCCACGAGAGGTCTTTTCCAGTCCAGGAGCAAACAGCTTTCTAAGTTCAAATTCTCTGTGGCAAGTTCAAATTCAAAAAACTCCAACAGCCAGTTAGTCATGTGACCAAACTGGTCTGACCACATCTGTTTGTGTATTCAGCCATCTTAGCAGTTAACCTGGAATGCAAGCCTCTCCACCTTCAATGTCTGGTAATCAAAAGTCCATTGTGGATTAAATTGGAGTAGGGAGTGGCCCCTTTGTCTTTTCCAAGTACTGTCTGTTACTATGCAAATGTCCTTCAAGTCAAGGGTCTGGTGGGTTTTTATTTAAACAAGTTTTCTTTACTCCAGTAACAGTTTAAAAATCAATGTTCATGTGGCAAAATATGGGTCTCATTCTTAGCAGATGGGGGCCTGCTTGACAGTATCAAAGCTATTTGCCTCAACTACTTCCTATGGTAGCGAGTTCCACATTCTAACTACTCTCTGAGTGAAGAAATTTCTCCTTTATTTCCCTGTTGGATTTATTAGTCGCCATCTTGTATTTATGACCTCTAGTTTTGGATTCTCCCACAAGTGGTGACATTATCTCCATATCTTCCCTGTCCAACACATTCATAATTTTAAAGATCTCTATCAGGTCACCTATAAGGCTTCCCTTTAGAAAGAAAAGATCCCCAATCTATTCAATTTTTACTGATAGCTGTAATCTCTCAGTTCTGGTACCAATTTGTAAGTCTATTTTGCACTTTCTCCACTATTTCTAAATCCTTTTTATAGTATGGAGATCAGGGGCAGGATTTTCCTCTCAATCCGCCCCCCCCTCCCCTCCCCTCAGGGGAAGCAGTCACAGCACCCAATTTTCAAGGTGGACTGTTAATTGGCTAGAAGACGTGTTGGGTGGCCACGGGAGTGAAATTAAGGCGGGTCGGGAAGAGTGCAAACCCGATTTAAACCCACCAGGGCAGCCATTAATTACTGTGGCTGCTATTTCAGTGCATTATTTGCTGGATTAAAGATGGACCAGGAGAGACAGAGGCCAGGAACCCAGGGAAGGGCTGATCCTCGTCTGTGAATGCAAACCTGGAAGTCCTCCTCGAGGCAGTGAGAGAGAGGAGGGAGGTCCATTTCCTGAAAGATGGCAGGAGGGGGCTACCCTCCCAAACCAAGCTGGCCTAGATCGAGGTCACCAACACTGTGAGCAGAAGGAGTGTGATGCGCTGAAACTGGATCCAATGCAGGAAGAGATTCAATGACCTTATTCGCTCTGACAAGTTAAGTGCAATTCAGAACCCTCAGGACAGGCTTCTAGGTATTCAACCTCCAGCAGGCACACCAGCTGAGGAGTCTGAGGCTGCATGCTGCTCCTGAACATAGGAGGAATGTGTGCCCAGGGTACTTACTGACTGAACCCTGAGCAATGATCACAACAATGGAAGAAGGAACCATGGAGATTGCCAGGGTTGCTGATGAAGAGAAAGTCGGGGAAGGCGAGATGGGCACCCATGGTGGAGATGGTGTCTACAGACTGCAATGCGTTCACCAAGGAGGTGCATTGCACTACAGCCTGGCCGACAGCACACTAAAGACTCAGCTACATTGGGAAGCATCCGCTCTGCAGGGGCTTCTGCTCTCCAAGGATAGTTCTCATGTTCTCTTCTTCTGTCTTCTTCCACAGGTGCTGACGTCGAGGTGCTATGACAGACATTTTCACCATCACCGGGCCAATGCTGCCAGAGCAGAGCTCAGACCAAGCACCATCACACCTTACAAGTGCACCTCCCACCAGCACAGATACAGTCACGTCGGTGGGTCCTTGTGTGTGATTAGATGGGGTGACACAGGGTTATGAGAATGTCACAAGTGTGCAGGAGGACATGGCAGAGGCAACTGTGGGCAGTCCCACTTGGGGGAGGGAGGACAGCCACAGCCCTCCTTTGCTGGGCACAGATGCAGGTTCTCAGGAGATACAGGAAAGTAGGTTGTACTTAGATCAGCAACGACAGATGTGCCCTCACATGTCGGAGATCCCTGAAACAGTGCGGGCTCATGTGCGAGGATGGAGGAGTCCATTTGGCTCATGTGCTCCACCATGGCACAGGGATTTAAACACATGAGCTCCACCATTGAGAGAGTGGCCAACCCCATGGAGAGCCATATGCAGCAGCACTCTGAATGCATGCAGGAACTGCGCACTGATGTTCACAGGATGCATGCCACACTAAGTAACCTTGATTAGTCAGTAATGCTAATGGCACAGAGATGTTTGGAGGGGATGCCAGTTGCGCCTCAGCTGGTGATCCCCTCCAGCCATCCATAGTGCCAGCCAAGAGCTGAGACTGTCACCGAGGAGGATAATGGTGCCACCCCTCATGGGGTACCATCATCATCAGCGGACGTCTTGGCCCCTCTGACTGAGGGATATCTGTGCAGCAGGCCCAGTGGTGGAGGCAGCTCCTACAATGACGTCAGTGCAGCAGCCTCTGGAGGTGGCCCCCACTGGCACCTCCACGAAGACCACCACTACCATCATGTGCATCTCAGCCCAAGCCGAGACAAGTGAGCAGGCTGCCTCCATCTCATCTAATGCTACAAGGGGAGTACCGTGTAGAAGTGGCCTAGAGCAGGGGCTACCACGTCAGGCAGAGCACTGAGAGGGTCACTGTGTTGTCTATCACATGTAACTGTGAACCTTTTTTTGAGCACCACGCAAATATTGATACATGAAACCAAGATGTGTGAGCCTCCTTTTATTAATGGTGGGACAAGAAAAGAGGGATAAAGTGGTGAAGGGAAGCAAGGTCTGTGAAGGGTGACAGTGAAACCTCTAGGCAGATGTGCATCCTTCATTGGTGGTAAGAGTTGAGCTGTTCAAGGCTGCGTCTTTATTGGAAGTGTTCTCACAGGCATCGCACAGTGAGGTTCATACCATGCCATTCCTCCTGGGTTGGAGGGGCTCAGCTTCATGTCCTGCTGCTCCTCTTTCTCTGATGAGCTGTGTCCATCTAGTGCTTCAGCCTTTTCCACACTGACTACTTATATTTTCTGTTTCTAAACACTCTTTTATCACTTATTTAGATAGATTCCAATATCTTTTCTATCACTGACATTAAACTGACTGGTCTCTAGTTCCCAGGTTTTATTCTATCTCCCATTTTATACAGAGGAACAACATTAGCAGTCTCCCAGTTCTTTGGCACTGTGCCTTCTCCTATGGAACTCCTATGTCATTATCTGTACATTTATATTGCTCAACCTTTGGTGGCCCTATCCCTTCTTTAATTTACCTTTTGTTATTTATATGTATGTAGAAACACTTCATTATTTCTTTTTACGTTCTTTGATGATTTAATTTCATAAGTTCTGTTGACTTTCCTTTTTTAATTTATCATAGAATAGAATCATAGAATGGTTACAGCACAGAAGGAGGCCATTCTGCCCATCATGTCTGTACCAGTTTTCTTAGAGCAACTCAGTGAGTCTCATTCTCCCTTTTCCCCATAGCTCTGAAATTTTTTTCTCTTCAACTAATTATCCAATTCCCTTTAGGAAACCACAATTGAATCTGCCTCCATCAAATGCCAGTTTGATGCCAGAGCTGCCATTTTCGACCCTGCTGCTCCAGCTAATGCTCTCTTGTAAACACACAGAGCTGAACTTGTGTTCAGCAGCAAAAATGACCCCCCACACCAACACATTTGAAGTGATCATCAACTATTTTCAGGTTAGTTGTTGATTGATTGCTACCATCTCTGTCTGAATTTCTGGGAGTGTTGCAAATTTTCTAGTGCTGTTTAAAGTTGGTGAAGTCAACAGAGAGTGGCGCTGCACATGGGGAAACCCTTGTTCTGAGTTCAGGGGTTCTGGTCAGACCACTTGTTCCCAGTCATAGGTGCATAGTTAGAATCCCTACTTGGGCTGCAGCATTCCACATCCTAACCACCCGCTGCATAAAAAGTTTTTCCTTATGTCACCTTTGGTTCTTTTGCCAATCACCTTAATTTGGTGATGTTCCGCCAATTGGAACAGCTTCTCTCTATCTGTCCAGGCCTCTCACGATTTTGAACACCTCTATCAAATCTCCTCTCAACCTTCTCTTCTCAAAGGAGAACAGCCTCAGCTTCTCCATTCTATCCAAGTAAATGAAGTCCCTCATCCCTGGTAAGTTCTTCATATTTCCTTTGTCCTCCCCTCCTTTAGTATCAAAGTAATTCTGGCATGTATTTTTCTTTAGATTCAATTTTCAGTCATCCATTGTGTCCCATAATTAGTTTGCTTATTTTTGGCTTTTCATGAAATGCATTTCTCTTGAACTCTATTGATAACCCTTTAAAAGATTTCCCACTGCATATATATCTCTTTGATTTTTTTTTCTCTCCCAGTTTACCTTCTTTAGTTCTACCCTCATTTCTGCATAATTTGCTCTTTTCTAATCTTTTACCTTAGCCTTTGTTCCACTTATTTCACGATCAATCCTAATCTTGAACTGTACTATTTTGCAGTCAAGATGCTCGCCTACTCTTACTTTTCTTATCATCTGTTCTGGTTCGTTACCCATTAAAAGAAACAGTAATCTTCCTCTTCTTCTTCTTTGGCCTTCTTGTCTCGAGAGACAATGGATAAGCGCCTAGAGGTGGTCAGTGGTTTGTGAAGTAGCAACTGAAGTGGCTATAAAGTCCAATTCTAGAGTGACAGACTCTTCCACAGGCGCTGCAGATAAAATTGGTTGTCGGGGCTGTTACACAGTTGGCTCTTCCTTGCGTTTCTGTCTTTTTTCCTGCCAACAGCTAAGTCTCTTTGACTTGCCACTCTTTAGCCCCGCCTTTATGGCTGTTCGCCAGCTCTGGCGATCACTGGCAACTGACTCCCACGACTTGTGGTCAATGTCACAGGACTTCATGTCGCGTTTGCAGACGTCTTTAAAGCAGGGACATGGACAGCCGGTGGGTCTGATACCAGTGCCGAGCTCGCCGTACAATGTATCCTTGGGGATCCTGCCATCTTCCATGCGGCCCACATGGCCAAGCCATCTCAAGCGCCATTGGCTCAGAAGGTGTATATGCTGGGGATGCTGGCTGCCTCGAGGACTTCTGCATTGGAGATACTGTCCTGCCACCTGATGCCAAGGATTCTCCGGAGGCAGCGAAGATGGAATGAATTGAGACGTCGCTCTTGGCTGACATACGTTGTCCAGGCCTTGATGCCGTAGAGCATGGTACTGAGGACACAGGCTTGATACACTCGGACCTTTGTGTTCCGTGTCAGTGCACCATTTTCCCACACTCTCTTGGCCAGTCTGGACATACCATCGGACGCCTTTCCCATGTGCTTGTTGATTTCTGCATCGAGAGACAGGCTGCTGGTGATAGTTGAGCCTAAGTAGGTGAACTCTTGAACCACTTCCAGAGCGTGGTCACCGATATTGATGGATGGAGCATTTCTGACATCCTGTCCCATGATGTTCGTTTTCTTGAGGCTGTTGGTTAGGCCAAATCTGTTGCAGGCAGCCGCAATCCTGTCGATGAGTCTCTGCAGACACTCTTCTGTGTGGGATGTTGATGTAGCATCATCAGCAAAGAGGACCTTCTGTACTTTGGTCTTCGCTCTAAGATGGGCAAGGTTGAACAACCTGCCATTTGATCTTGTGTGGAGGAAAATTCCTTCTTTTGAAGACTTGAATGCATGTGAGAGCAGCAGGGAGAAGAAGATCCCAAACTGTGTAGGTGCGAAAACACAGCCCTGTTTCACGCCACTCAGGATAGGAAAGGGGTCTGATGAAGCACCGCTATGCTGAATTTTGCCTTTCACATTGTCATGGAATGAGGTGATGATACTTAGTAACTTTGGTGGACATCCGATCTTTGCTAGTATTCTAAAAAGACCACATCTACTGACGAGGTCAAAGGCTTTGGTGAGATCTATGAAAGCAACGTAGAGAGGCATCTGTTGTTCGTGGCATTTCTCCTGTAGCTGGCGAAGGGAGAACAGCATGCCAATGGTGGATCTCTCTGCTCGGAAGCCACACTGTGCCTCAGGGTAGACACGCTCAGCCAGCTTCTGGAGTCTGTTTAAAACGACTCGAGTGAAGACTTTCCCCACTATGCTGAGAAGGGAGATTCCACGGTAGTTGTTGCAGTCACCGTGGTCACCCTTGTTCTGATAGAGGATGATGATATTGGCATCGCGCATGTTCTGTGGTACTGCTCCCTCATCCCAGCACAGGCAAAGCAGTTCTTGGAGTGCTGAGAGGCTTGGCAGGCTTGGCACTCTTGATTATTTCAGGGGTAATGCCGTCCTTCCCAGGGGCTTTTCCACTGGCTAGAGAATCAATGGCATCACTGAGTTCCGATTTTGTTGGCTGTTCGTCCAGCTCATCCATGACTGGTAGAGACTGGGCTGCATTGAAGGCAGTCTCAGGGACAACATTCTCCCTGGAGTACAGTTCTAGGTAGTGCTCCACCCAGTGGTCCATTTGCTTGCGTTGGTCAGTGATCGTGTACCCTGACTTAGACTTGAGGGGGACGATCTCCTTGGTTGGCCCAAAAGCTCTCTTAATGCCATCATACATTCCTCTGATGTTTCCGGTGTCGGAGGCCAGCTGAGTATGACTGCATAGGTGTTGCCAGTAGTCATTTGCACAGCGCCTGGCTGTTCTTTGGGCAGTGCTTCTGGCTACTTTAAGGGCTATGGATGTTAACTGGCTGGGGGCTTTCTTGTAGTTCAACAGTGCAATGCGCTTAGCGGCTATGACAGGTTCCAGCTCTTCAAAGTGAGATTGAAACCAGTCTGCATTCTGCTTCACCTATGGCAAACGTGAGGTCATTGCTGATTCATAGATGGCGTCTCTGATGTGGGCCCACTTGGTCTCTGCATCCCCTGTAGGAGTGTTTTGAAGGGTTTTTTCAAGTGAATTTAGAAACTTATGTAACAGCTGTGGATAAGAAATGTTGTTAGTGTTGCTGCACGGGCGGCCCTTCTGCTTGGAGTGATGTAGCTTCTTTGGTTTGAGTCTAACTTTGCTGCACACCAGGGAGTGGTCGGTGTCACAGTCTGCACTGTGGAAGCTGCGTGTGATTTGGACACTGTTTATAGAGGCTCGCCTTGTGACAATGATGTCCAGCTGGTGCCAACAACCTGATCTTGGGTATCTCCATGAAACTTGGTGAGAGGGTTAGTATGAAAGAACGAGTTGGTGATGCAGAGGTTGTGATAGGTACACAACTCCAGCAGTCTCTGTCCATTCTCATTCATCCTTCCAATGCCATAGCGTCCAAGGCAGGAGGGTCATGAGTCATGTTTGGCCCCAACCCTGGTGTTAAAGTCCCCCAGCAGGAACAAATGTTCGGTATTGGGAATGCTACTTATGATATTATGGAGTTCCTCGTAGAACTGGTCTTTAACTTCAGGTGGGAAGCAGAGTGTTGGAGCATAGATGCTGAGTAGGTGTACTGGACCAGAGGAAGTGAGCAGTCGGATGGACAGTGTGCGTTCCGAGCCATTTGAAGGTGGCTCTATCATGCTGAGCAAAGAGTTTTTGATGGCGAAGCCCACTCCATGCTGTCTTGGTTCTTCAGGATCCCTACCCTGCCAGAAGAAGGTAATGATTCTTTCTTTACTGATTGGACATCTTACGTACTGAGTTAGAAAGGAGTCATGTATGTACTGTAAAAACCTGACTGTCTTTTCTTCTCTCACTATTTCTTCCCCTCAGTGTATTTGGGGGCAGTTGATTTATTTTTCTATGCCTATTACTCAACTCGGAGACTTGCCTACAATTCCTCCAATCCTTTTCCACTATTTGATGGTCTATAGTAGACCGGTAATGATATGATGGGACTCTTGAGCCCAAAATTCAATTCCATAGCACCCATAGTTTTCATGCTACTTGTGTTCAGCAGCAAAAAGGACCACCCCCACACCAACACATTTAAAGTGATCATCAACTATCTTCAGGTTAGTTGTTGATTTAATGCTTCCATCTCTGTCTGAATTTCTGGGCGTGCTGTGAGTTTTCTAGTGCTGTTTAAAATTGGTGAAGTCAACAGGGAGTGGTGCTGCACATGGGGAAGACCTTATTCTGACTTCAGGTGTTCTGGTCAGACCACTTTCTCCCAGTCATAGGTGCATAGTTACCATCCCCACTTGGGCTGCAGCATAACAGGGAGATTGAACAGAGGCTGAACTGAATTTTTTAATGAAGTAACAGAGAAGATTGAATGCGGTGGATGTTGTCCATATGGATTTTAAGAAAGCTTTTGATAAAGTACCACATAAAAGGCTGGTTAACAAAATTGGGGTTCATGGATTAGGACGGTCAGTCTCCTGTTGGATAAAATTTGGCTTAAGGAAAGAAAACAGCGAGTCGTGGTAAATGGTTGTTTTTCAGACTGGAGAATGCTAGACAGTGGTGTTCCCCAAAGGTCAGGGCTAGGACCACTGCTTTTTTTGTTATATCTAAATGACTTGTATTTTGGAATACAGTGCAGAATTTTAAAATTTGCCAATTATACCAAACTTGGAGGAGTGGCAAACAGTGGAGATGATTTCAATCACCTGCAACAGGACATAGATAGGCTAGCAGAATGGGCAGACGAGTGGCAGATGGAATTTAATACAGATAAGTGTGAGGTGGTGCATTTTGGCAGAAGAGATAGGGTGGGGCAATATAAACTTAATTGGGTACTGCCTGTGTGGAGTTTGCAAGTTCTCCCTGTGTCTGCGTGGGTTTCCTCCGGGTGCTCCGGTTTCCTCCCACAGCCAAAAGACTTGCAGGTTGATAGGTAAATTGGCCATTATAAATTGCCCCTAGTATAGGTAGGTGGTAGGGGAATATAGGAACAGGTGGTACGAATATGGGATTAGTGTAGGATTAGTATAAATGGGTGGTTAATGGTCGGCACAGACTTGGTGGGCTGAAGGGCCTGTTTCAGTGCTGTATCTCTAAATAAATAAAAAATAAAAAGCACATTTCTGAAGAGTGTGCAGGAACAGAGGGATGTAGGGGTGCATGTATATTGACCTTTGCAGGTGGCAGGACATATTGAGAGAGTGGTGAGCAAAGTATATGGGACCTTGATTTCATAAATAGAGGCATTAACTACAAAAGAGGGAAGTTATGCTGAACCTTTATAAAGCTCTGGTTAGGCCCCAACGGGAGTATTGTGTCCAGTTTTGGTCACAACACATTAGGAAGGATATGAGGGTCCTTGAGAGGGTGCAGAGCAGATTTACCAGAATGGTTCCAGGAATGGGAGATTTTGTTTACAAGGTTAGGTTGCAAAAGCTGGGCTTTTTTGCCCTGGAGCAAAGGAGATTGAGGGGAAACTTAATAGATGTATACAATATTATGACAGGCTTAGATAAATTAGACAAGGAAAAACTGTTCCCATTAACTGATGGTACAAGGACAAGGGGACACAGATTGAAGGTTTTGGGCAAAAGATGCAGGGGGAATATGAGGAAGAACTTTTTTATACAGCGAGTGGTAATGACCTGGAATTCACTGCACATGAGGGTGGTGGAAGCAGAGACAATAATTTCAAAAGGAAATTGGATGGTCACTTGAAGGAAATAAACTTGCAGGACTATGGTGATCGAGCGGGGTGTGGGATTGGCTGGATTGTTCCACTGAGAGCCGACATGGACTCAATTACCAAATGGCCTCCTTCCATGCCCGAAATAAATAAATGACTCTAGGTAGCGCAAAATAGGACAAGGTTCTTGCAGAGGGATGAGGGGAAGGGGGAGCAAAGCTCTCAGCAGATGCCTTATCCAGCCAGGGTCTTCAGCAAGCATTTCTCTTACCTCAACGAAGCCACAAACAGCGTGTGCATCATTTCTCTTTCATGAAAGGGTTGCTCACTGAAATTTGCCACCTCTTTCAGGCAGACCTGCATCCTCAGAGAGGGACAAGAACGGCACTGTCAGTGGCTGTGAAATGACCATGGCCGTAAATGTCTTCACTAATATAAAAGTAAAATACTGCAGATGCTGTAAATCTGAAATAAAAACAAGAAAAGCTGGAAATACTCAGCAGGTCTGGCAGCATCTGTGGACAGAGAAGCAGAGTTAACGTTTCAGGTCAGTGACCCTTCTTCCGAACTGACAAATATTAGAAATGTAAAAGGTTTTAAGCAAGTAAAGCAGGAGATGGGGAAAGAGATAACAAAAGAGAAGGGATTGATAGGACAAGGTCACAGAGAAAAACTGACCAGAAGGTCATGGAACAAAGGCAAACGGTATGTTAATGGTGTGCTGAAAAACAAAGCGTTAGTACAGAGAGGGTGTAAATAGACTAAAGTAAAAAGCACGCCAAGCACAAGCATAAATTTTTTTTTTAAAAACAGAAACAGTAGGTAGGCACAGTAGAAACAAACTAAACACACCAGAAAACCTAAAATAAAATAACCAAATAAAAAAGAAAAAAGAAAAAAGAATTAAAGAAAAATAACTAAACATAAAAATGGGGGGACCCATCATGCTCTGAAATTATTAAATTCAATGTTCAGTCCAGAAGGGTGTAGCGTGACTAATCGGTAAATGAGATGCTGTTCCTCAAGCTTGCGTTGATGTTCATTGGAACACTGCAGCAATCCCAGGACAGAGATGTGAGCATGAGAGCAGGGTGAGGTGTTGAAATGGCCAGCAACCGGAAGCTCGGGGTCATGCTTACGGATTGAGCAGAAGTATTCCACAAAGTGTTCACCCAATCTACTGTGCCTACCCACTGTTTCTGTTTTTAAATTTTTTTTTTAATGTTGTACTTGGAGTGCTTTGTGCTTTACAGTCTATTCACACCCTCTCTGTACTAATTTGTCTTTCAGCACACCATTAACATACCGTTTGCCTTTGTTCCATGACCTTCTGGTCAGTTTTTCTCTGTGACCTTGTCCTATCAATACCTTCTTTTTTGTTATCTCGTGCCCCACCCCCCCACTTTACTTGCTTAAAATCTTTTACATTTCTAATATTTGTCAGTTCTGAAGAAGGGCCACTGACCTGAAACATTAACTCTGCCTCTCGCTCCACAGATGCTGCCAGACCTGCTGAGTATTTCCAGCATTTCTTGTTTTTATTTATGAATTTCTTCACGTCAGGTTCTTTACAGGCTGCAACAAGCAACATCTCCCAATTTGCCCTGCACTGCTCCATGAGGGAGGTGTCTGACGCTCTTTGTGCCAGAAGACGGGTGTATGTTGTGCTCACTCTGACTAGAGAGAAGCAGACAGAGCGTGCACATGGCTTTACCAGGATAGCTGGCTTTCCCATGATGCACAGTGCTATCAACTGCACACACATGGCTTTGTGGGTGCTACATCTAAATTTAGATTTCCTGCAACCACAAGGGTTTCAATCCCTGAATATGCAGTTGGTGTTAGACAATGCTTAGCACATCATACAGGTGAATGCCCCCTATCCTGGCAACAGTCATGAGGTCTTTATTCTGTGTAAGTCTGTTGTTCCCTCAGTATTTGCGTCACTATGTTGAACCAGAGAATGGCTGTTGAGCGACAAGTTCTATGCACTAACCACCTAGCTTATGGTTCTGGTGCGCAACCCAAGCACATGTAGCCAGCATGCATCTAATGAGAGCCATGCTGCCACACAAAACATAATCGAGCAGAACATTGGGGTACTCAAGCAACGGTTCTGCTGCCTGGACCACTCTGGAGGAGCCTTGCAGTACTCAGCAGAGCAGGTGTCATGACTTGTCGTGCTCTGCGATATCCTGCAGAACCTTACCATCATGAATGCACAGCCCTTGCCACCAGAGATAAGATGAGCAGCTAAGGAGGAAGGCAACCAACACATCTCCTTTCTGGCTGGGTTGTCTGTGATTGCCTCATCCGATTACATTTCCAATGAACAAAACCCCAATCCCCATTCTACAACACCTGACCTTCCTTCTGTCACTGACCATCACAGCATCCTCTTGCCACAATCCTCAAATTAAAGCACAATAGAACCATAAAGTCAATCCCTTACTGTCTGTCTTGTGGATGCCTTTGCCTGTCCTAGTGCTCCTACGCAGTGCTGCCCCAGTGGCTGCAGCATGGTTGACAGAAAGCTGCCAACCTTCAGTGGGGGAGAGTGCAGATGGCCTTGCTGGATGCCCTGAAGCAGCTCTGGCCCTGGAAGGTCCAGCTTTGGACTGCACCACCTCAGCATGGGCAGCATCAGTCTGGGCGGACTGGCTGGCTGACAAGCAAGAGCAAGGACATTGTGGAGTGGCAGTGATAGGAGGACCAATGCTGTCATCCTGAGAAAGGAAAGCAGGTTCATGCGCCACCTTTCCACTGCCACTCCACTGGTGTGGTGTTTCAGCAATCCTAGTGATTTGCTGGAGCACAGTTTGCTGGACTGCTGTAAGCCCCATTGAACACTGATATCTGCAGCAATGATGGCAGCAGTCTGAGCCTGCATGGCACCAAGCTGGGCTTGCATAGCAACTGATATATATTAATGACCTAGACCTTGGTGTAGAGGGTATAATTTCAAAGTTTGCAGATGATATGAAACTTGGAAGCATTGTGAACTGTGAGGAGGATAGTGTAGAACTTCAAAAGGACATATACAAGTTGGTGGAATGGGCAGACAGGTGTCAGATGAAGTTCACTGCAGAGAAATGTGGAGTGATTCATTTTGGTAGGAATAACATGGACAGACAATACAAAATAAAGGGTACAATTCTAAAGGGGGTGCAGGAACAGAGGGACCTGGGTGTACATGTGCATAAGTCATTGAAGGTAGCAGGACAGGTTGAGAGCAGGACATGGTTAATAAAGCTTACAGTATCCTGGGCTTTATAAATAGGGGCATAGAGTACAAGAGCAAGGAATTAATGCTGATCTTGTATAAGACACTAGTTCGACCTCAGCTTTTTAAAATTTTATATAGAGATACAGCACTGAAACAGGCCCTTTGGCCCACCGAGTCTGTGCTGACCAACAACCACCCATTTATACTAATCCTACAGTAATCCCATATTCCCTACCACCTACCTACACGAGGGGCAATTTACAATGGCCAATTTTACCTATCATCTGCAAGTCGTTTGGCTGTGGGAGGTAACCGGAGCACCCGGCGAAAACCCACACAGTCACAGGGAGAACTTGCAAACTCCACACAGGCAGTTCCCAGAATCGAACCATGGAGCTGTGAGGCTGCGGTGCTAACCACTGCACCACCCCACTCAGCTGGAGTATGGTGTCCAGTTCTGGATGTCGCACTTGAGGAAAGATGTGAGGGCATTGGAGAGAGTACAGAAAAGATTCATGAGAATCGTTCCAGGGATGAAGAATTTCAGTTATGAAGATAGATTGGAGAAGTTAGGACTGTTTTCCTTGGAGAAGAGAAGACTGAGAGGTGATTTGATAGAGGTAATCAAAATCACAAGGGGTCTGGACAGAGTAGATGGAGAGAAACTGTTCCTGCTCATGAAAGGATCGAGAATGAGAGGGCACAGTTTTAAAGTATTTGGTAAGAGAAGCAAAAGTGACATGAGGAAAATCTTTTTCATGCAGTGAGTGGTTAAGGTCTGGAATGCACTGCCTGAGAGTGTGGTGGAGGCAGGTTCAATTGAAGCATTCAAAAGGGAAGTAGACAGTTATATGGAAATGAAGAATGTATAGCGTTATGGGGAGAAGGCAGGGAAATGGAACTGAGGGAATTGCTGCTTCAGAAAGCTGGTGCGGACACGATGGGCTGATTGGCCTCCTTCTGTGCTGTAACAATTCTGTGATTCTGTGAAGATGAGATTTCATGACCTGAGTCTAAGCTTCTACTGCAGCACTCAGATGTTGGGTGGTTTCTGCCTCTGCTGCAGTGAAAGCTGAGATATTGGCCATCAGACGCTGCATCAGAACAAAGAACAAACAAAGAACAGTACAGCACAGGAACAGGCCATTCGGCCCTCCAAGCCTGCGCCGATCTTGATGCCTGCCTAAACTAAAACCTTCTGCACTTCCGGGGACCATATCCCTCTATTCCCATCCTATTCATGTATTTGTCAAGATGCCTCGTAAACGTCGCTATCGTACCTGCTTCCACCACCTCCCCCGGCAGCAAGTTCCAGGCACTCACCACCCTCTGTGTAAAGAACTTGCCTCGCACATCCCCTCTAAACTTTGCCCCTTGCACCTTAAACCTAAGTCCCCTAGTAACTGACTCTTCCACCCTGGGAAAAAGCTTCTGCCTATCCACTCTGTCCATGCCGCTCATAACTTTGTAAAGCTCTATCATGTCACCCCTCCACCTCCGTCGTTCCATTGAAAACAATCCGAGTTTTTCCAACCTCTCCTCATAGCTAATGCCCTCCAGACCAGGCAACATCCAGGTAAACCTCTTCTCTACCCTCTCCAAAGCCTCCACATCTTTCTGGTAGTGTGGCGACCAGAATTGCATGCAATATTCTAAGTGTGCCTAACTAAAGTTCTGTACAGCTGCAGCATGACTTGCCAATTTTTATACTCTATGCCCCGACCGATGAAGGCAAGCATGCCGTATGCCTTCTTGACTACCTTATCCACCTGCGTTGCCACTTTCAGTGACCTGTGGACCTGTACGCCCAGATCTCTCTGCCTGTCAATACTCCTAAGGGTTCTGCCATTTACTGTATACTTCCCACCTGCATTAGATCTTCCAAAATGCATTACCTCACATTTGTCCGGATTAAACTCCATCTGCCATTTCTCCACCCAAGTCTCCAACCGATCTATATCCTGCTGTATCCTCTGACAATCCCCATCACTATCCGCAACTCCACCAACCTTTGTGTCGTCCGCAAACTTACTAATCAGAACAGCTACATTTTCCTCCAAATCATTTATATATACTACAAACAGCAAAGGTCCCAGCACTGATCCCTGCGGAACACCACTAGTCACATCCCTCCATTCAGAAAAGCACCCTTCCACTGCTACCCTCTGTCTTCTATGACAGAGCCAGTTCTGTATCCATCTTGCCAGCTCACCTCTGATCCCGTGTGACTTCACCTTTTGTACCAGTCTGCCATGAGGGACCTTGTCAAAGGCTTTACTGAAGTCCATATAGATAACATCCACTGCCCGTCCTTCATCAATCATCTTTGTCACTTCCTCAAAAAACTCAATCAAATTAGTGAGACACGACCTCCCCTTCACAAAACCATGCTGCCTCTCGCTAATAAGTTTGTTTGTTTCCAAATGGGAGTAAATCCTGTCCCGAAGAATCCTCTCTAATAATTTCCCTACCACTGATGTAAGGCTCACCGGCCTTTCAGATTGGATTCACAAGTGTTCTCAAATTTGGCTACCTCTTACACCCTGGAAATGATGGGCTCAAAGGTCTGCACAAAGCACTGAGCCAATTGGAGCTGGTCTCTGTCACGCTCCTTGATAGTGATAACATGCTCTCTGTCAGGTCTGCCAATGTCAGATCAAGTTACAGTGTTTCTTCCTCAGAAGTCATAGAATCATTTACAGCACTGAAGGAGGCCATTTGGCCCATCGAGTCCATGCCGACTCTCCATGGAACAATCCAGTTAGTCCCACTCCCCTGCTCGATCCCCGTAGCCCTGCAAGTTTATTTACTTCAAGTGGCCATCCAATTTCCTTTTGAAATCATCAATTGTCTCCGCTTCCACCACCCTCATGGGCAGCAGGTTCCAGGTCATTACCACCCACTGCATAAAAAAGTTCTTATTCACATTGTCCCGGCATTTCTTTCCCGAAACCTTCAATCTATGTTGCCTAGTCCTTGTACCATTAGTTAATGGGAACAGTTTTTCCTTATCTAACTTATCTAAGCCTGTCATAATCTTGTGCACCTCTATTCAATCTTCCCTCAATCTCCTCTGCTCTAAGGAGAACCAGCCCAGCTTTTCCAACCTAACCTTGTAACTAAAATCCTTCACCCTGGAACCATTCTGGTAAATCTTCTCTGCACCCTCTCAAGGACCCTCACATCCTTCCTAAAGTGTGGTGACCAGAACTGGAGGCAAAACTCCAGTTGGGGCCTAACCAGAGCTTTATAAAGTTTCAGCTTAACTTCACGCTTTCGTACCCAATGCCTCTATCTATGAAACCTAAGATCCCATATGCTTTGCTCACCACTCTCTTAATATGTCCTGCCACCTTCAAAGATTGATGCACGTGCACCCCCAGATCCCTCTGTTCCTGCGCACTCTTTAGAACTATGTCATTAAGTGTATATTGCCTCTTTCTATTCCTTCTGCCAAAATGCATCACCTCACACTTGTCTGTATTAAATTCCATCTGCCACTTGTCTGCCCATTCTGCTGGTCTATCTATATCCTGTTGCAAGTGGTTCATATCATCTTCACTGTTTGCCGCTTCTCCAAGTTTGGTAGAACAGGCAAATTTTGAGATTCTACTCTGTATTCCAAGATCCAAGTCATTTATATATAGTATAAAAAGCAGTAGTCCCAGCACTGAGGACCCTTGGGTAACACCACTTCTACCATTCTCCAGTCTGAAAAACAACCATTTACCACGACTCGCTGTTCTCTGTCCTTGAGCCAATTTTTTTTATCCAATTGGTCACTGACCCTCCTATGCTATGAGTCTCAGTTTTTTTAACCAGACTTTTATGTGGCACGGTGGGCCGAAGGGCCTGTTTCTGTGCTGTATAACTCTACGACTTTATGACCTTATCAAACACTTTCTTAAAATCCATATAGACAACATCCACCAAGCAACAGAAGTAACTTTCTCTGTTACTTTATCCAAATATTCAATTAGATTAGTCAAGCATGATCTTTTACAAATCCATGCTGGCTCTTCTTAATTAACTCAAACCTGTCCAAGCGTCTGTTGATTTTTTCCCTGATTATTGTTTCTAAAACCTTACCCACCACTGACGTTAAATTAACTGGCCTGTAATTGCGATGTCTGTCATTATAACCTTTCTTGAATAAGGGAGTCACATTTACCACTTTCCAATCCTCTGGCATCTCCTCCTTATCCAGGGAAGATTGGAAGGTTGTGGCAAGCCCTTTCACTATTTCCACCCCCACTTCCTTCAGCAACCTGGGATGCAAGCCATCCTGACCAGGTGACTTATCTACCCTAAGCATAGCCAACCTTTTCAGTACCTCCCTCTGCTCTCCCTGTAGGCCTTCAGCCTCAGAGAACACTGGCTGATCAGGTGGCAGTTCTTGGGCATTGGAAAACATAATTGCACAAGGGAGGGTTAGGGTGAAGGAAGGGAGTATGGGGGGAAAGAAAGAAAAATACATGGTTATACCATCTGCAGCTTGTACATCATAACAGATTGTGGGATGAGGGTGAAGTGGGATTTGAGAAAGTGCGTAAGGCAGGAACATACCATCATTCTCAATGACTTCAGCAATGCCTCTGGCCACGGCCTCAGTGACGGTCACTCCAATTATCCTCAGCGCTATCTTCTCTGTGGGGATGAGCACCTGCAGACCTGCCTGTCCTCCTGCTGGTTTGCTGCTGCTGCTGTCTATCATAGACCACCTTGGGGAGGTGGTGGCGTAGTGGTAATATCACTGGACTGGTATCCCAGAGGCCCAGGCTAATGCTCTGGGGACATGGGTTCAAATCCCACCACGGCAGATGGGGAAATTTGAATACAATAAATAAATCTGGAATTAAAAAGCTAGTCTCGTGTGACCATAAAGCCATTGTCGATTGTTGTAAAAACCCATCTGGTTCACGAATGTCCTTTGGGGAAGGAAATCTGCCGTCCTTACCTAGTCTGGCCTACACGTACTCCAGATCCACAGCAATGTGGTTGAATCTTAAAATGCCCTCTGAAATGGCCACTCAGTTCAAGGGCAAATAGGGGTGGGCAATAAATGCTGGCCTAGCCAGCACCGCCCACATCCCATGAACGAATAAAAAAAAAACCTTGTGCTGCAAAAGAGAGAGAATTATGTCAATGAGTGTGTTGCAATGTGTTTTTGCAGTGTGTTTGAGTAATGTGCCTGCCACAGTTGAATAGCTGGCAGTATGTGGAAGCTGCGAGATGCAAGGGTGCCACTTCCAGCAGTGTGTAAGGATGAGGTGAAGCATATGAATGTGTGGTTTGAGTTGTGCTTGATATAGATTGTTGGCAGGCAAGTGAAGGGGGTATGGTGATTGGTGCAGTTTGTGAGGCTAATGGTTCAGCTGGTAGAACTTGGCATGTATGGATGCATTCACTAACTTTGATCACTTGTAAAGGGTTTTCACATTTCTTGCATCACTGCACTATGTTCTTGATGACAAACTGTTGGCATTGCCATGGCCACCTGCTCCAATTGTCTTCTGAGCTCTTGTCTTGAGAGCGTCTCTCCTCTGGTCCATCTCCTGTATCAGCAACTCCAGTGCAGCATCCGAGAACCTGGGGGCATGCTCTCTTGCCTGTTGCATCATTTAGGGTCCTTACTGAAGGTATTCCATGTTGCCCAGCCACTTTCACCCTCTGCTGCAGCCACAATGCACCTTGCCTTTAAGATGTGCAGTCTGGCTTTATGTAGTGCAGGCTAACTTTAAGTGCTGCTACCCTGGCACGAACCAGGGCCCCCTGCTGAGGTGTGCAACCACTAACGGATACATTCAACCTGCATCACTTCAATCGGGCACAGGATAAATTGTGCATCATGATCCCCATGCCCGAATTGTTGGGCTATCCAATTTAGGCCCCCATGTATTTAATTTAAAAATAGGCTCAAAGATGGATGGCAGGTCATAAGATTGGACAGAATATAAACAGCAGCAAAGAACGACTGAAAGATTAATAAGGAGGGAAAAATTAGAGTATGAGAGCAAGCTGGTGAGAAATATAAAGAAAGATAGAGTTTCTGTAGATATTTAAAAAAGAAAAGTTAGCAACGTGAGCTTTAGTCTATAGAAAGTGAGTCTGGGGAATTAATAAGGGATAATAAGGAGATGGTAGTTGAATTGAACAGGTATTGTGCATCAGTCTTCACCACAGAGGATACAAGCAACATCCCAGAAATAGCTGTAAATCGGGAAATGGAAGGGAGGGGGGAGCTCAAGAAAATTACAATCACCAGGGAAGTGTAACTGAGCAGATTGTTGGAGCTGCGGGCTGACATGTTCCTGGGACCTGATGGACTTCATCCTAGGGTCTGAAAAGAAGTGGATAGTGAGATAGTTGATGCGTGGTTTTGATTTTCAAAAATTCCCTAGATTCGGGGAGGGTTCCATTAGATTGGAAAACAGCCAATGAAACTCCTTTATTCAAAAAGGGGGGTGGAGACAGAGAGCAGCAATGACCAGTTAGCTTAACATCTGTCTTAGGGAAAATGTTAGAAGCTATTGTTAAAGACGTTATAGCAGGGCATTTAGAAAAACTCAAGGTAATCAGGCTGAGTCAACATGGTTTTGTGAAAGGGAAATCATATTTAACCAATTTATTGGAGTTCTTTGAAGAAGTAACATGTGCTGTGGATAAAGGGTAACCAGTGGATGGACTGTACTTAGATTTCCAGAAGGCATTTGAGAAGGTGTCACATCAAAGGTTATTGCAGAAAATAAAAGCTCATGGTGTAAGGGGTAACATTTTGGCATGGATAGAAGATTGGCTAGCTAACAGGAAACAGAAAGTAGGCATAAATGGGTCATTTTCTGGTTGGCAAGATGTAACGTGTGGTGTGCCACAGGGGTCAGTGCTGGGGCATCAACCTTTTACAATTTATATAAATGACTTGGATAAAGGGACCGAAGGTATGGTTGCTAAATTTGCTGATAACACGTACTTTGCCCAACAACTATAGGTAGGAAAGTAACTTGTGAAGAGGACATAAGGAGGCTACAAAGGGATGTAAATAGATTAAGTGGGTGGGCAAAGATCTGGCAAATGGAGTAAAATGTGGGGAAATGTGAAATTGTCCATTTTGGCAGGAAGAATAAAAAAGAAGCATGTTACTCAATGGTGAGAGATTGCAGAGCTCTGAGATGCAGAGGGATCTGGGAGTCCTAGTGCATGAATTGCACAAGGTTAGCATGCAGGTACAGCAAGTAATTAGGAAAGCTAATAGAATATAATCATTTATTGAGAGGGGAATTGAATACAAAAATTTGGAGGTTACTGTCATGCAGGTCCCCACCTGCCAAGAATGAGGCACATTAATTTCTCCACATGGACATTAAATTTCAAATTGTTGCTGGGAAGAGAGGGCCTATTACAAAGGGTTGCAGGCCCCTGGCTGGAAGGACATTTTTGCATATTAACAGATAGTGCTTGGAACAAATGAGCTATCCCCTGACCCACCCAATACACAAAGCCAGAAGTGGTTATACCAGTCATGTGAGCACCCTGCAGGCCAACTTGGGGAGTTTTAAATTGTAGAGACAGTGTTTGAACTGGCAGAAGGCAGTTTTGCTCTTGGACTTCAACGAAGTAAAGCATCCCAAGGTGCTTCGCAGGATCATTATGAAACAAAGTTTGACACTAAGGCACATAAGCAGATATTAGGAAAGATAACCAAAAGTTTGGTCAATGAGGTGAGTTTTAAGGAGTGTCTTAAATGAGGTGAGAGAGGTAGGGAAGCAGAAAGGTTTAAGCGAGGGAATCCAGAGCTTCGGGCCTAGGCAGCTGAAAACACGGCCATCAATGCTGCAGCAATTAAAATTGGGGATACACAAGAGGCCAGAATTGGAGGGACACAGAGATCTCGGAGGGCTGTAGAATTGAGATTATGCCATGGAGAGGTTTAAAAACAAGAATGAGAATTTTTAAATTGAAGCGTTGCTGAGTAGGTGCCAATGTAGGACACTGAGAAAAGGGGTGATGGGTGAATGAGACTTGGTGTGAGTTAGGATACGGGTAGCAGAGTTTTGCATGCGTTTATGGAAGGTCGAAGATGGGAGGCTGGCAAAGAGCATTGGAATAGTCAAGTCTAGAGGTAGCAAAGGCATGGATGAGGTTTTCAGCAGATCAGCTAAGGTGGGATTGTGGGGGGTGGGGGTTGGGCATAAGGTATGCACCAACTACCCCAAATATGGAAAACCACAAGTGTTCTGCATTCATTGCTATTTTCTATTAACACTACCTCTAATTGAGAAATATAGGAACAGAAGTAATTTTTTTCTACCATTGACACTTCTCTGCCACTTTGTTAGCCATGGCAGCGCCAGCTTTTTAATTTCAATCCCTTGCCCTTTCATCTTATCTCTTAATACCATCTATCTCCTTTTTAAATGCCTTAACTGACTGTACAACAGTGGTCATCTCAGACAGTGCATTCTAAATTCTCAATCTTTTGTGTAAAGAATATTATTCTGTATTTCCTATTAGCATGCTTATATTTCATTCTTGTATTGGATTCACCTATTGGATGGAAATGTACAGGAAATGGAAATCATAGTAACCCTGGTAACAAAAACTACAGAATGATAAAGTTGAATATGATCTGTGAATCAGTCATAACTAATGCCAGGTGCCAGGAACATAACTTTACAACAACAACTATTACTTGCATTTATATAGTGACCATGCTTTCAGCTGCCTAGGCCCTAAGCTCTGGAATTCCCTCCTTAAACGTCTCCACCCCCTTTATGACACTCCTTGAAACCTATTCTCTGACCTAGCTTTTGACCATCTGCTCTAATATTGCCCTATGTGCCTTGGTGTCAAATTTTACTTTATAATGCTCCTGTGCAGTGCCTTGGGACATTTTATGACGTTAAAGGCACTATAAAGGAACTAAATTTGATTGCGAGAACAACTATAGCAAATAGATTGGGGGAGGTTGCTCAGCAAAATTTCAGTAATATTTCAAAGCCAAAAAACTCATATTGAGAAAGCATCACCCTAAATAGATTGATAAGCAAATAACTTAAAATTGAGGGAAAATAGCATATACAAATCCTGCAAGGAGAAAGGAGAAGGTCCCATTCGGATTAATACAAGAATTTGCAGAAACATGTTAAAAATGGTGATCAGGGAGGCAAACAAACCTAGAAATTAGATAATCAAGTTAGGCATAACAGTAAAAGAATTCTTTCAGTATCAAACAGCAAAGGAACAGTCATTGAAGAGATAAAAACCATAAAGCAAATGGGCTTGAAACTAAGGGTGAACACAAACTAGTAAATATTTTGAATAACTCTTCCTCCAAGTATTCACAAGAATTTCCAAACAACGATATCCAAAGTAAAATGAATGACAAATATAAATGAGATGGATGTCCTAAACAGGCTTATTGAACGTGAAAGAAATAATTCCCCAGGGATTGACTTTATTTATCGCTCAGAGCTGACAGAGACTTGAGAAGAGATTTGTTAAGAATTGACAATCACTATGTCCGTAGCATTCAACATTGGGGAGGTACCAATAAATTGGAAACCGGCTGATGTGATGCCCATATTGAAAAATGGTGATAAAACAGACACAGGCAACTACAGACCCATTAGGCTCACTTCTGATCAAATTATTTATCACAAAACCAGAGGAACATTTGTACAATAACAATACAGTAAACAGCAGTCAATGTGGATTCAGAAGCAGAAGATCCTGCCTGACCAACTTCCTTGACTTCTTTGAAGATGTAACAATTCAAGTGGACTCAGGTAAGCCTATGACATTGTGATCTTTGACTGCCCAAATCCTTTTGGTGAAGTACCACAGGAAAGGCTATTAATTAGACTCAAAGTTGGAGTGGAACTAGAAAAGAAACTGGTTGAAGGGTAAGAAACAATGCATATTTGTTAGAGGAATTATGTCAGAATGGGAGGAAATAATGAATAAGGTGCTTCATGGCTTAGTACTGTGACCTCTACTCATTCTCATCAACAAAGCCAAAAGGATGTTCTACCATATAGCTAAAACTATAGAATAGTGATCAAATGAGTCAATGATCAAACGTAATAGTGCTCCAGTCATACACCATGTCAATACTGCACCCAATTCTGATCACTAAGAAACGAATGAAACATTTAAACACTGGCGACAGTTCAGAGAAAAGCTATGAGGCCAATGTCCAGTTTCAGAGGTATGGGTTATGAGAAAAGCAGAAATTTGGGATTTTTATCCTGGAAAGAAGATGTCTGGGTGATCTTGCAGGGTATATTTTTGAATAGAGAAGTAGTATTTGTTGCAATAAAAACAGAAAATGCTGGAAATACTCAGCAGGTCAGGCAACATCTATGGGGAGAGAAACATAGTTAATGTTTCAGTTCGACGGCCTTTCATCAGAACTAGAAAAAGTTAGTGATGTAACAGATTTTATGCAAGTACAGAGGCAGGGCAAGATGGGGAGAAAAGAACAAAAGGGAAGATCTACTCTTTAGTCTTTTTTGTACTGCTGGTATCATATAATCCTTTTCCTCTCTGAAAACCTAAGAAAAATATTCACATGTCAATTTTAATGTCTTTATTCTCTAACTGTGTCATGCCTAAATGTTTTTGATTAATCATTCCTTTTAATTTATAGAAGTTAATGCCATTACCATTTATACCATCTGTTACGTTTTTTTCATATTCTTTCCTGTATTATTTATTATATATCTTTTTATGCTCCCAGTCCCCATTTAAAAAAATTAACATGTTAAACTATAATCCTAATTATTTTCCCATACTGCACACCATGGCCTAGCTAAAAAGTTTGGCAGATGATCTACTCCCGGGTTTCCAGCAACACAACTCTGAAACCAGAATTAGGAAGTGTGTAGCTGCGGCAGTTGAAAGGTGCAAAGTCAAACAGCAAACCACAAGGCTTGTCATATAGGAAACGCTGAAATGTTAACGTATTGAAGGAAAAAACCTTAATTTGCATTCTGCCTTATGATGTCTTTCAGAAATGTCTTGAGGAACTTCATATAAGAAGAGCTGCACTGAAACACAGTATTGTGTAAGCAAACATAGCCACCATATTCCACAGAATAAGATCTCATGAAGAGCCATGATATGAATGATGAGCAAATATATTTTTGGTGGTGTTGATTGACCAAGAAATATTTGCCTGGAGACCACCTGTTCTTCTTCGAGTAATATTAATGCATCTTTAATATCCATATGAATAAGCAGATAAGACAGTAGTTTATCATCTCATTCAGACAATGTAGTAAACATGAAGCCACAACCTTAAGACCCACAGGCAAGAGTGTGGCCAGCTGACACATATGAAGTAAGCAAAGGCTGAGAGTACATTACATGTAGTAACAATCTAGGGATTGTGATTGCTTTTGTGGCTTATAATACCTTCAAATTCCCTTGATCATGTTACAGTCTGCTATTATTGTTTATATAAGTGTCATTCTTCAGAAGACAAAAATCTTCAGGCTATTAAAACTGTTATGACCAGGTGAGGAAGGGGTCTCAGGCTCCCCTCTCGCCCCTTCTCTGGTTTGGCCATAACAGAGTTTATCTTTTTAAACACAGTGATTTTAGCTTACCACCTCTGTGAGCCCTTGCTCGCTGTTCCTCAAATATAATTAAAAGTAAACCAGTCAGACAGGTTTTCTCGGGTTTAAACAAGAAAGATGTAAGTTTATTAACCTTATCATTCTGAAACAGTTAAAATTACCAAAATACACGAAGCATCCACGCTCACATGCATACGAGAGGCACACACACACATGAATAGAAGCAGAGGGGAAGAAAGAGTCGGGAGGCTGAAGTTGGTAATAAATGGAATGCAAATACTGGGTTGTAATCTCCTTAATTGGAGTTAAAGTCTTGGAGTCCTCACTGGGGCCACATGCACAATTTCAGGCTTGCTTCTCTGGTTCCAGAAGGCCGAAGGGAGATTTCAACTGTCTTCTTGGTGGTCACCTATAAAGTTATATAGTCTTGAGGCTTAGAAGCTGCCACTGTGGTTTCCCTGGGACTTTGCTGGAGAGAGACAGAGAGAGAGAGAGAGATCCTTTTCTCTTTGAGTTCAGTTGCAGTCTCTTCTTTCTGATGCTCAATTCAAAGACCTCAGTGTTACACCAACAGGTATGTCATGTGACCATCTCTTTGTTTGAAACAGCAGTTCCTGGAGGGTTGTTTGAATTTCAGAGTATTTCGGACATACTCGGTGGAGGGGGGTGGGGGTGGGTGGAGTTTGGCTCTTACGCAGTCAAAGAATGTCAATGTCTTGATTACCACTATTGACAAAACCAACCTCACGAATTGAATTAGGGAGCACCCGCATTGTTCCAGCTAGACTGGGGTAATTTACTTCTGTCTCTCAGCCAGCCTTTGTCTTCTTAAGATGCAAAAGTGCATGGCCATTTTTTAGCTGTTCAGTTCTGCTTCTTTTAACAAAGTTATTTGTAGTGTCCCGTAAAATGTTCTCAAGCAGTTTCATATGATGAAAGTAATATTTTTCCATTTGGCATGTGTGATTTCCATCACAAAACTCTTTAATCCTATTTCACTGACATAAATCAAGAAAAGTATTGTCACTAAATTGGAGGTGAGGGGTACTTGGAGCTTAGGCCCCTTCAGCTGATTTTTTTTTTCTGATGTATGTTGTCTTTTAGTTTTAGTCTGTTCATTTAAAGGGAATTTAAATGAAACTATTCCTCCATTGCATTGAGTGGCCATTTATAATTAGGCATGTGGGTGGATTTCCTCGGCCTTCTTCCACTTTGTCACAGAATTTCTGACAAAGTTTTTGCGGCAGAGCAGGATAAGCCTTAAGGAAATTTACCCCCATAATGACAAAGATACATATAAATATTGTAAGATTTACCATGGTAATGATTGAGTTGACGCAAGGAAAACCATCTCAGTCATGGTAAAGACCCTGATATATGAATTAAATCCTCTTTTATCATTAAATTTTATTGGGGATAAGTTTAGACAAATTTATTAATCTGACTTGTTGCAAAATGGATGGTGTCTCTGCAGCACACTAATTTTAACTAACATTTATTGTGTAAGGATTGTTCATTGGAGCAATGAATGCTAGGCACAAGGTTTAAGTGTAACAGCATGGATGAAACAATGAAAGACCCTCATGTGGCATTCTCATGAGTATAATGGGGGATTTGCATCACTGCATTAGTCTATGATGGTGATTTCACTAAAATTGACCTATGAGTTTAACATTGAAGAATAACGTAAACACAATGGTCCACTGCAGACCTTTTCTCATTAATGGCCTTTACTTACACTCAGTCCCTCCTTCCACAAATAGTAATGATGTGATCATTGGAAAAAACAATTGTGCAGTTTGCCAAGCAAAATCAGGCATAAAATAAAGTTGTCTCAGTTCTGGTTAAACATATGAAGCATATTGTTTAATTGCTGTGTTCCAATAGAGTGGTCCAGAAAAAAAAACTGAATTCAATAGTGAGGAGGGAGAATTGTTTAAAAAGCCTATGACTTCACTCATTCTGTTCCATTTACACATTGGTGAAGTAGGCAGGAAGAATGAGGGTGGAGCTAGCTTGCAGAAAATGTGACAGGTTTGCCAAAGGTATATTGTGACTAAATAGAAACATAAGAATGGACTAATGGAATTCCATTGGGACAAAATCATCCTTGTCAATACTCTGCTTGCTGGTTCAGTAACCATTATTTATATTACTGTAATGTGTATTTGTGTGCATTTTAATTAACAGTCCCACTTCTGCTGAACAAGCACAGGTTGAAAAATTGGGCCTACAAAGTGAGGCCGAATATGTCTAAATGCTCCCTGAGTGGAGGAGAAAATGAGGTGGCAGGTTGGCATTGGACAATACAGAGGAGAGACATAGTGCGCTGACTTTCATGGGCCTCCCCTGATGGGGGCAAGAGGCAGGAGGTCATGGAGAATGGTGACGGGTGGGGCGGAGGGCCCGTTGCCTCCCTGTCGCCAAACGATCTACCCAGGTTCCCGGGAGCAGGATAGGCTGACGACAGCCTTCCTGCCCAGTGGCCAATTGAGGCCAATTAAGGGCCTCTCCCCGCTGCCACTGGGATCTTACCAGCGGCGGGGGGGGTTGCGGGGGTCCTCCACCATGTGGGGATGTCACCTTGTAACATGAGGCAACCTCCCTGCGGGCTTTCGGTGGGGGATCCTTCCTTTGTGGGCAATCTGTGGACCACGGAGGACCCCCACCAGGAGCTACTTCACCCTGAGGACACCCCTCCCCCTGGACTGCACAACCACCCCCTTGCCCCCCGCCCCCCTCGCTGGGGCCTTCCAGACTGGCCCCGGCGGTCCTGCCTCATCTACCTCTGGTCCTGGGTTCCAAAACTGGACCTGGGTCTGAGGCCTCTGCAGTACTGCTCCCAGTAGCGCTGTCGATACTGCTGAGCTGCCGGCCCTGTAATTGGCCAGCAACTCTTGGAGTCGGGATCCCCATCTTTAAAGGGATGGGGATCCCAGCTCCTGAAACTTTGATAGAAAAAGACTTGAGGATCGCTCGGGGGTTGGGGGGGGGGGGGGGGGTGGGGTGGTGGTGGTGGTGCGGTGGGGGCAGGAAAAGGGAGAGGTGGGGTTCCCCCTGCCTTTTCAGCCCGGCGCTGGAAGCCCCCCCTCCTACACAAAATCCACCCCAGTGTTATACCTTTGGGTGCTGTGTAATGTGGTGACCTTCCTAAAGTTGGAGCCTTGTTTGAGACACAAATAAAGAAGGACTTACCTCTGAGATCCTCTTCGGTTGGGTCGCCAGATGATAGTGGTTGGAGGGTGCATGATCCAGTGAATTTACTGAACAGCATGTAATAGTTGCCGCAGTTAATATATTACAAGTGGCAACATTTGTAATTGTCTCCTATGGTACTGGCAAATAGTTAGCATTATAAGCATGACCGTTTAAGGGGTCAGGAATACTTTGTGCGAGGGGCAAAAAATTGTAAATCCTCACATTTAGTATTCAACACTAATGTAAGATCATTTTGGGTTCTTGTATCTTGGCAGGTCATTGAACCTTGTCCTTCATTTCCATGCCTGTGATGTTATGGAGGTGGTATTCACACTGGAGTTAAGCTCGATTCCTTCTGGTCTGCTCTTCATGGAAGTAGGCAGTGCTTAAAGTGGGACTTGCTCATTCGCTTCATCTCTTCCGGAAACATTTTTACTGCTGTACCAAAAGAAGCATGCACTCTGTGGGCAACTCAGCTCCATCAGGATATTCTTTCCACAAAAGCTTGCTTGTTTTCCCATTTTGAAACTTCTGTATGCCTTTCAATCCCACAGCCTCATTTGATTTTCTGTCCCTACCCCCAACAGGTGTTTCTCACTCTGGAGAATTACCATTATTCTATAATCAGACTGATCCTGCAAATTTGCGTGCGGCTCACACACTAGCCGCATTTACCGGCAGCCGCCGATTAATATCACAGGGGCTCGTTAGAATCACGGCGCCAAGCTGCCCTCCCCATATTACGTGGGGAGAGGAGGACATTTGGCGCATTGAGAGAGTTTTTGACAGCTGTGCAGCAGGTGCTGGGGCCCTATTTTAAGCGCTCCAGCACATGCTTCCTGACAGCTGTCAAAGAAATACTTACCTGACTGCTAAAGAGTGGGGCTGCTGTCAAACTGGCAGCAAAGCAGAAAGTGCTGCAGAAATCCAGCAGGTCAGGCAACATCTGTCCAAGTTTACAGACCTGAAAGTTAACTCTGCTTCTCTCTCCACAGATGCTGCCTGACCTGCTGAGTTACCCCAGCACTTTCTGCTTTGCTGCCACATACTTACCCTGCTATGTCCCAGTGTCCTGTGAAGTTGCGATCCTCTTCTCCCACTCAAGTGTAACATTCCTTCTTGTAGGCGTGCTGCACTCGGGTGAATAATCTTAATTTTGCACATTCCAGGACATGAGATTTAAATACACCATAAAAGGTATTACAGAGGTTTACAGAGAACACACTGACACAAATGGGAATGCACGGGTGTCACAGCAATGTAAATATGTCTTTCACTAAATGTTCCTCACCAACATGTGTGTCCTTTTCTCTGTGGGAATGATGTGTGCCAGCATATAACGCCAATGTCACATCCCTTTGCACCGTTGGCCCTTCAGGAGAGCCAACTTATGCAATAACATCATTGCCATGCCACCATTACTCATCAGCGTCTCCATGGACTCAGTGACATGGACATTGGCTCAGTCAGCTGCTACCCGTAATGGTTTACACAGGGATGCTGCAGATATGGACTGGTGCACAGCAGGTGAGCGAGGGTGATTTGTGGCTTGCAGAGCTCATGTCGGTTCCTATGGAGCAGACAGCCTTTGTCTGATCAGCCACTTGCGTACGTCCCAACTCACTGCTAGGCCTGCGTGCAGAGCCTGGGTGCCATCTGCCCTCTCATGCGTATTTCATGTTGGAGGTCTTCAGCGTCCTCATAGTCCGAGGAGAAATCCTGTTGACATCTCTCGTCATCATGCCTGGCCCCTATTGGGTGCATTGTGCAGAGCAGCAAAGAAAGGAGCTGGCCTTTTCGGCCTGTAGTACAGGGCATCACCCTATCCATCCAGGCGTTGGAGGCGCTCTTTCAGTATGCCGATCTACTGCTCAATGGTGGCGCATGTAGTTCAGTGGCTGGAGTTGTATCTCTCCTCTGCAGCAATGAACAAAGAACAAAGAACAGTACAGCACCGGAACAGGCCATTCGGCCCTCCAAGCCTGCGCCGATCTTGGTGCCTGCCGAAACTAACACCCTCTGCACTTCTGGGGCCCATATCCCTCTATTCCCTTCCTATTCATATATTTGTCAAGATGTCTCTTAAACGTCGCTATCATATCTGCTTCCACCACCTCCCCTGGCAGCAAGTTCCAGGCACTCACCACCCTCTGTGTAAAAAACTTGCCTCGCACATCCCCTCTAAACTTTGCCCCTCGCACCTTAAACCTATGTCCCCTAGAAACTGACTCTTCCACCCTGGGAAAAAGCTTCTGACTATCCACTCTGCCCATGCCGCTCATAACTTTGTAAACCTCTATCATGTCGCCCCTCCACCTCCGTCATTCCAGTGAAAACAATCCGAGTTTTTCCAACCTCTCCTCATAGCTAATGCCCTCCAGACCAGGCAACATCCTAGTAAACCTCCTCTGTACCCTCTCCAAAGCCTCCACGTCCTTCTGGTAGTGTGGCGACCAGAATTGCACGTAATATTCTAAGTGTGGCCTAACTAAGGTTCTGTACAGCTGCAACATGACTTGCCAATTTTTATACTCTATGCCCCGACCGATGAAGGCAAGCATGCCGTATGCCTTCTTGACTACCTTATCCACCTGCGTTGCCACTTTCAGTGACCTGTGGACCTGTACGCCCAGATCTCTCTGCCTGTCAATACTCCTAAGGGTTCTGCCATTTACTGTATACCTCCCACCTGCATTAGACCTTCCAAAATGCATTACCTCACATTTGTCCGGATTAAACTCCATCTGCCATTTCTCCGCCCAAGTCTCCAACCGATCTATATCCTGCTGTATCCTCTGACAATCCTCATCATTATCCGCAACTCCACCAACCTTTGTGTCGTCCGCAAACTTACTAATCAGACCAGCTACATTTTCCTCCAAATCATTTATATATACTACAAACAGCAAAGGTCCCAGCACTGATCCCTGCGGAACACCACTAGTCACATCCCTCCATTCAGAAAAACACCCATCCACTGTTACCCTCTGTCTTCTGTGACCGAGCCAGTTCTGTATCCATCTTGCCAGCTCACCTCTGATCCCGTGTGACTTCACCTTTTGCACCAGTCTGCCATGTGGGACCTTGTCAAAGGCTTTACTGAATACCATATAGACAACATCCACCGCCCTGCCCTCATCAATCATCTTCATCACTTCCTCAAAAAACTCAATCAAATTAGTAAGACACGACCTCCCCTTCACAAAACCATGCTGTCTCTCGCTAATAAGTTCGTTTGTTTCCAAATGGGAGTAAATCCTGTCCTGAAGAATCCTCTCTAATAGTTTCCCTACCACTGACGTAAGGCTCACCGGCCTATAATTTCCTGGATTATCCTTGCCACCCTTCTTAAACAAAGGAACAACATTGGCTATTCTCCAGTCCTCTGGGACCTCACCTGTAGCCGATGAGGATGCAAAGATTTCTGTCAAGGCCCCAGCAATTTCTTCCCTTGCCTCCCTCAGTATTCTGGGGTAGATCCCATCAGGCCCTGGGGATTTATCTACCTTAATGCTTTGCAAGACACCCAACACCTCCTCCTTTTTGATAATGAGATGACTGGAGTCTCTCACTGGTGTTGGGAGCCATGTCATGGAGCAAAGGATAGCCCTTATCTCCAAGAAGCCACCCCTCCATCTGAGCCAGTTCAGTGAATAGCAGTGGCAGCTGGGGCTGGCACAAGACCCAGGTGTCATGGCAGCTGCCTGGGAAGCAGTCACACATTCGCTGCAAGCAGCCGCGGTGTTCACATACCAGCTTCACCTAGATTAAGAGGGCTCCTTTAATGGTGATGTCTGCAGGTGGTAGCCTGGCAGTAGGCCTGATGGCCACATGAGTGCAGTCTATGAATATTATAACCTATGGTTCTCCGGCAATGGTGCCAAAACCAATGGCCCTCTGGCCTGGCTGTGAGAGTCCGTTTTGAAGCGGACATACTCACTAGCCCTCCGGTGCAGGGCAGTTGTGACCTCCCTGATGCAGAGGTGCACTGCTGACTGTGTGACCCCACCAAGGTCTCTGGTGGGCCCCTAAAAGGCTGCAGAGGCATCAAGCGTGAGAACGGCTGCCACTATGAGGAATAAAGGCATGGGATGTCCACCAGACCCCATGGGCTGCAGGTCATCCTTGAGTAGGGCATAGAGATGTGTCACCACCCTGTCTAAATGCGCAATCTCCTCTGACACCAGTGCTCTGACATCCAATGGCATGTCATGTGGGGCCTGTAGATGCATGGCAACCGTAATGGCGGGCTCCCCTTGGGGGCTGCTGCTCACGACCGGGGGCTTCCACGTGGATCGCACCTGCCTGTTGGTATTGCCTCTGGCACATACAGATCCTCACGTGCAGAGGATCACACAATGTAGGATCAGCCATACCTATTTCCATGTGATAAATAAAGTTGAATCCTGCATGTATTCGAATGTTCCTAACAGGGCAGGGATTGGTGTTGACGGGTACATCAGCTGCTTTCCTGGATCAACTATATGGCGTGCCATGGCATTGCGCATCTTGGCCAACACTCAGTGTGGCACAACATGACCACATCAAGATCCTACCAGCTGAATCGATTGCCTCCACCATCCATAAAATCTTAATGCTCCTGCCCTTTCTGGCACCCTCCCCACACACAGGGTGCCTCGTGTGCCCTTGCCCCCTCACAAACACAGAGCGTACACTGTTAACGGAGGGATGGTACACGGTACCTCCCTTCATGCCAGCACAGCGTTCCCACCAGTAATCCCAGACCCCCTTCCTTTCAGAAAGCAGAGTGACACCCCTGTGTATCCTCCTCCCTCCTCCTTTTAGGAATGCAGAGTTAGACCCCTGCATATCCCCCCTCCTTCCTCCCTTCCGTAATGCAGAGTGAGGACCCGCCAGCTTTTCAGATCGTGAACGGGACGGCATGTGACAGCCGCCCGTTCAATGAAAAATCCGGCAGTGTCAGTGGAGAGGCAACGGGCTGCATAATCAGCATAGGTAAGTAAACATAACTATATGCTAATTGTGCTGCCGCCGCCGTGTGGCGGGGGGCCGCACTGAAGTCCCGCCGCCGCCGCCAGTAAAATGTGGCAGGCCCGTCTCAACATCGCAGGTTGAGGCGGGCCTCTCCTCGCAGCATTTTACTGGCCACCGCTCCATTACCCGTGATGTCAAGCGGCCGGTAAAATTCAACCCTGGAGGTTGGTTGGAAAATATCTGTGCACTGTCCAGCTTATGGTTGGGCTTATTGGAAAACCTAGTTTAACGTGTATAGCTAGGTTTGCACAGATCATGAGTGTTAAACATTCTGGTTTCCTCTAAAAGACACATTGCTGCAACACAACAGAAGGATATATTGGCACAAAGTCAATGCATATGGAATAATGCTGCATGTTTCAGAAGACATCACTGTATCCAGTGTGTGTGAAGGATGTAATCAAGCCATGTAAGCAATGCATCTTTGTTCAGTGTACCTCGTGCAGTCCAAGTCATGTAATAATAGTGTTAATCAACCTAAAAATTTAATTTCCATTCACCAGGGTTTGCCTTTTAATCAGTCTCTCTCTCTCTCACCCTGTAATAAATGCAATTTCTTGATTTCCTATTGTATCTCCTGATTAAGAGTCCCGCTTTAGTTGTTGCCAGATTGAAATGCTGTGCTTTTGAAAAGATAGGATCCTTTCTCTTTGTTCAGGAAGTAATAATAAATTTCTAACTTTGAAAAAATGGTATTTGAAATCCTGATTTGCAATGTTGGACATGGAAAAAGTTGGTAAAATAATTATTAATGCTCTAATGATTTAATTAGCCTAGAGAGCCGAAAGAACTGTAATATAAGATTTGTAAGATTGGATTTTCGTGCCATCTTATGGTAAAATCCCTTATCAACTATTGAATTTGAAGAATGAGCCTACCCTTAAAAGAAAATATACATTAAAATCAGAAATTATTCAAAATTAGATACTTCATAAAATATAATATTGTAATTCATAACATGATAAAATAAATTTATGGATAAAAATTTAGATGAAATATAAACAAAATACAATATTTAAGGATGATAGATACAGAATATGGATTGATTTAAATGATATGGAAGGATAAATTGGATAATACCTGAAAACAGGCAGAGGGATTAGGATATTTTAATCCACGCCTGTTCATTGCGATGCACACAGCATGCAAACTTTGTGCGGCCTGCTAATTCAAATGATAATAGCGTGCAGCCCAATTGATAATAACTGGTGGCTGTGAGTGTGAGTGGCTGTGACTCTGTGGGGTACGAACCTGCTTTCCTCTATCAGGATGACAACATTTGTGCTCCCACCACTCTGCCAGTGCCCTTGCTGTTGCCTGTCAGCCAGTTAGCCCAGACTGCTGCCACTCATGCCGAGGTGCTGCAGTCCAAAGCTGGGCCTTCAAGGCCCAAAGCTGCTTGAGGTCATCCTGCAAGGCCATCTGCAGTCTTCTACCAGCTATGTTGCAGCCACTGGGGTAGAACTGTGTAGGAGCACTAGGCCAGGCAAATGCACCTGCAAGACAGGCACTAAAGGAATGCAGAAGGATGATTAGCTGAGTATTGTATGGAGTATTGAATGTGCTGTTGGATAAAGCTGTTATGGAATGATTGTTCTGTGATGTATTTTATTGCAGAATTGTGACCAAGAGGATGTTGCGATTGTCCGTAACAGACAGATAGTATGGTGGGGATGTGTTGAGCAATGCAGATCTGGGGATTCATTCAGGGGAAACCGAATCTGATGATGTGGTCAGGGACAGCCCACCCAAACTGCATGTATGCCGGATGCTTTTCCCTTCCTTCTCTTCCTCCTCTTCCTCACCCTGAGGTAGATGTCAAAGCCTTGGTGGCAAGGGAGGGTCACACATCAACTGCTCATTGAGTGAGTGGTACCCCTTACATTGTTGGTATATATCTCCCCATTGAGATGAGGTGCCCGCAAGGCCACATGCATATCTTTGATGGCTCCCTGTACCATGGAAAAGTCTGGTGTCCTGGCAACGCCACATGCCCACACCTCCTGTTTCTCTCCGTTTAAACAGGAAACAATGAAGACCCCTCTCCTGGCTTACAAAGCCTCTGTGATTTCCTGGAAGCAGCGATAGATGGCAATCTGTAATATGTTGGTAACATCACCTGTTCCAGCCTGAAAGGAACCACTGGCATAAAAATCCAGGAGCAGGGTTACATTGACAGCCATTGGCAGTGCCATCCGTGCTCTGCTCTGCAGCTGCAGGTCTGGTTGCAAGAGCTGGCATAGTTTTGTGACCACCTCCTCCATGAAATGCAGTCGCCAAGCACACTGCTCCTGCATTACGTGCAGTAGGAGAAATGCTGCCTGAAGACCCTAGGGAGAAAAGGCCTCCTGCTGACTGTCCTTCTCCTCCTCCCTCTGTGAACAGCTTGATTTCTCTGCTGCCTCTGCTTCATGTCCCTGAGATGCTGCAGCCCAAGGGGAGCGGCAACCATGACTGAAAGCAAATGATGTATTCAAAGGTCTTCCAGAAGCACACAACTCCTTACAAACGTCTCTGCTGACTTTACCAACTTCTCACAGCTCCTCCAACAACCCAGTACTTCCACTAACTCTGCAACAGCAAATTGATAGTAAAAAGCTACTCATCTGCAAGTTGGAAGGTAATAATTTTAAACCACCCTCGTACCGGGGTGGGGGAGGGTTTCTCATGCAGCTGAATGCATGTTCAGCTGTGCATGTCTAAGAGAGTGTGCTAACTAGAGCGGTGCGGTCTAAAACAGCAGGTCAGGTGTCAACTTGGCATTAGACGCTGACTGCAGTCATAAACTGCCCACCTTTCATACTTCAGGTGTATGCACAGAACTCCAGTGCTATTGCCCTTCACAAAATATTGATTGATACGGGCCCTGGTGGAAGTTGTCAGGAGCAGAGCTACCTGCCTTCCCCCACCACCCCACCCCCCACCACCAAGTGTTTTTAAGCTCAATCGGCCCCCATGGTGTCAAAACCATTGATGACACGGAGCCAAATTTTGCAGACATGGTTCTGAAGCGAGTATTGCAAACTCATAAAAGTTTGGGTGTCAAGAGCAAATAAAGAATTAGCTTTCCACTTATTTCTCATCCCATCTGGCCTAGTAGTTCAGGAGATAGAAAATGAATGTTCCTGGTCATTGAGGTGTGTTATTGACGTACAGACAAGTGACAGCTTCATGCTCTAACAATGCAATTTTTCTTCGCCAAGAACAGATAGATGACCAAAGATAACTGTACAGATAAAGCTTTATAATAACAGGCCTTTGTTAGTGACTCTGCAGTTGTAGCTTGTTAGACAGTTTTTAGTCTGATTTGATTTACATGATGTGACTTATTCATTCTGCTATCTTTATCAAGAGTGAAAGGTTTCCTTTTGGATGTAACTTGCTCTAAGCAGTTTTTGCTTTTCTAATAATCATCTGTGACTGTCCAAATTAATGTATTTTTATGCTCTAATTCACCCAGTCAACCTGATCACATGACATACAATTCAGCACAAAGATGCCATGACTTATGGCTCCACTGTTGTGCATCCTGGCGAGCACAAATAGTCTAAATTTCTGCCATATCAACTTGATATGTTCAGTGGAATTGTGCTCAATAGACATTAAATATGACAAGTATGTCACTTAATTCTTATGTTCCCTTTGTTTTGATTTTTGAGCTTGTTTAATTGAGGGATGTTAGTGCTAAAAATAGTGTACTTTTCGAACTGGCACACAAAGCAGTCAGGAAAGGTCGCCCCATGTTGGGTTTATTATAGTCAACTCAAAGTAAACACGAATCTTAAACTTAAACAAAGCCAATTACATCGGTGTGAGGGGAGAGCTGGCTAAGGTTGATTGTGTAAATAGACTAAAAGGTATGGTGGTAAATAAACACTGGGAAACACTTAAACAATTCAAAATGTTCATCAAAAGTACATTCCAATACAAACCAAAAACTCAGCATGAAAGGTCCACCTGTGGTTTACTAAGGAAGTAAAGAATAGTTTTAGATTAAAAGAAGAGGCTTATAATGTTGCAAAGAGTAAGCCTGAGGATTGGGAGTGTTTTAGAAACCAGTAAAGGGCCACCAAAAAGTTCATGAAAAGGGAAAAAATAGTATATGAGAGTAAACTAGCTAGGAATATAAAAACAGATTGTAAGAGCTTTCAGAAGTTTGTAATATGGAGAGAAGCTAAAGAAAACTTTGGTCCCTTAGAGGCAGAGGCAGGAGAAATTATCATGGGAAATGAGGAAACGGCAGACATTGAACAAATATTTTGTGTCTGTCTTCACAATAGAAGACACCAGTTACCTACCAGAAATAAAGGGTAACCTAGGGGCTAATAACAGTGAGGAAATTAAGGTAATTGATATCAGCAGAGAAAAAGTACTGGAGAAACTTAAGGGACTAAAATCTGACAAATCCCCAGGACCTGATGGCGTACATCCTAGGGTTTTAAAATAGGTGGCTGTAGAGATAGTGGATGCACTGGTTATGGTTTTCCAAAATTCCCAAGATTCTAGAACAGTCTCAGCAAATTGGATATTTGCAAATGTAACATCGCTATTCAAGAATGGAGAGAGAGAGAAAACAGGGAACTACAGGCCAGTTAGCCTGGCATCAGTCATTGGGAAAGTGCTGGAATCTATTATGAAGGAAGTCTTAACAATGCACTTCGAAAATAATAGTATGATCAGGCATAGTCAATATGATTTTACGAAAGGGAAATGTGTTTCACAAATTTATTAGGATTGTGTGAGGCTATAACTAGTCGGGTAGATAAAGGGTAACCAGTAGATGTAGTATATTTGGATTTCCAAAAGGCATTTAATAAGGTGCCATACGAAAAGTTAATATGCAAGATAAGGGCTCATGGAATTGGGGGTAATATATTAGCATGGATAGAGGATTGGTTAACGGACGAGAAGCAAAGAGTAGGGATAAACAGGGCATTTTCAAGTTGACAGGCTGTAACTAGTGGAGCACTGCAAGGATCAATTCTGGGCCTCAGCTATTTACAATCTATGTTAATGAGTTAGATGACGGAAAAGAGAGTAATGTATCTAAGTTTGCTGATGATACTAAACTAGGTGGGAATGCAAGCTGTGAGGACGACACAAAAAGGCTGCAAAGAAATATAGACACTTTGGGCTGGAGTTTAAGAAGCCCTAGACATTGTGATCTGTGGCCGGGGGGGCCTGAAGATGGCTGTGGATGAGGCCCACCATTGACCTTGCGCCAGCAGGGCCCGGCCCGATCCTCCCAGTGGTGGTGAGGCTCTGTGGCGGCTGCCCCACTGCTGGGTGACGGGACCACAATTTGAATATTCAAATCAATAAAATTAATTAATTTACACACACTTACCTTAGATCTTGAGGGCCCACTACGATCTTTGGCGTGGTGGCCGGCACTCCCGCACCTTCAGATACCCGTCCGGGGAAATGAGGCGTGATACTAGTCGGGAGGGGGGAAGAGGTAAGTTTATCAGTGCTTGGGGGAGATGGGGAGGGACGGGGTCAAATAAACATAATGGGTGCAGGGGATGGTGTGAAGGGTTGAACCTTAAACTTTGTGCAGTTTTGGTCTCCATATCTAAGGAAGGATATACTTGCATTGGAGAAGGTACAGCAAAGGTTCACTAGATTGGTTCCTTGGATGAGATGGTTGTCCCATGATGAGAGGCTGAGTAAATTGGGTCATCACATCCGCAAGGACTGTGCAGTGGTCACAACCACCAATGCTGTGATGGACAGATGCATCTGCAACAGATAGATTGGCGAGGACAAGGTCAAGTAGGTTTCCCCCTCCTGTTGGTTCTTTCACCACCTACCACAAGCCCAGGCTAGCAGGTATGTTCTTCAGTAGTGGTGCTGCCAAGCCACTCTTGGTGATGGTCATTGAAGTCCCCCACGAGAGTGCATTCTATACCCTTGCTAACCTCAGTGCTTCTTCCAAGGGCTATTCAACATGGAGGAGCTGATTTAACAACAACAGAACCTGCATTTATATGGTGCCATTAATAGAATGTCCCAAGGCTTCACAGGAGCATTATAAAACAGAATTTGACACTTAGCCACATAAGGAGATATTAGGGCAGATGACCATATGCTTGATCAAAGAGGTAGGTTTTAAAGAGGTCTTAAGAAGGGAAGAGATGTAGAGAGGCTGAGATGTTTAGCGAAGGAGTGCCAAAACCTAGAGCTGTGACAGCTGAAGGCAAGGCTGCCAGTGGTGGAGCAATTAAAATCAGGAATGCTCGAGAGATGGTTGTGTAGTGATAATGTCACTGAACTAGTAATCCAGAGGCCCAGGCTAATGCCCTTGCAACATCAGTTCAAATCCCACCATGGCAGCTGGTGGAGTTTAAATTCAATTAATTAATAAAAATTTAATTCATAATTAATAAATAAAAATCTGGAATTGAAAGCTGGTCTCAGTAATGGTGTCATGAAACTATCATCGATTGTCATAAAAACCCAGCTGGTTCACTAATGTTCTTTAGGGAAGGAAATCTGCTGTCCTTACCCTATCTGGTCGACATGTGACTCAAGGCCACACCGATGTGGTTGATTTTTAACTGCTGTTTGAAATGGCTGAGCAAGACACTCAGTTGTCGAGGGTAATTAGGGATGGGCAACAAATGCTGGCCATGCCAGCGATAGCTGCAGCACATGATAAAAAAAAGATTCAGATGAGCGCAGATATCTCAAAGGGTTGTGTGGCTAGGGAAAATTACAGAGATAGAGACCGGCAAGGCCATGAAAGGACTTGAAAGCAAGGATGAGGATTGTAATATTAAGGCATTACTTAAGCAGGAACCAATGTAGGTCAGCAAGGACAGTGGTGATGGGTGAGCTGGACTTGGTGCAATTCAGGACAGGCATCATCAGCTGAGGGTGGGCAGTAATCAGCAAGATTTTTCCTTGCCCGTGTTTGACCTGATGCCATGAAATTTCATGGGGCCTGGAGTCAATGTTTAGGTTTCCTTGGGCCACTTCCTCCCGACTGTGTGCCACAGTGGATATCTCCATACATCACACAGTAGAAAAATGACTAAGTTTGTCATCATTCAGCAGACAGTCTCGAGTATCTGCCAACCTGTTAGCACAGAGATGGCTTCATGATATCATGGCAGGGATACTGGAGGAACAAACTGTCTCAACAAACTGTCCAGTCTCAACCTATTAGTTTACTTATTAGGACTGACAGCATTCCTGACTATATTCTGCTGGTAAATAAAGTAGTCAGTGTGCATGTAGTAGAGCCTAAAGGGATGAAACTCAGCCTCAGCAAGGGAGAATAATGTGGTTCCAGAAATCTTACAATGTAGTCTTTCACGAGCTATTTATACATCAACCTATCAGTGATATGTATGAATCACCAGTTAATATATAACAAAATTTCAAAGCTAGAGTTTAAGAAAATACCATGAAAAATTCTGCCATTTGTTGCCTTTATCACAGATTATATTTGGATTAGTTAAATAAAACAGGTCCTTGGGTGATCGACATTAACTCTAATGTGACTTCAATTCTGCTTTAACAAAGGAAAATTTGCAGGGCTATGGGGATAGAGAAAGGGAGTGGGATAACGAATTGGATAACTACTTCAAAGAGCCAGCACAAGAGCTGTGGGCCAAATGGCCACCTTCTGTGCTATATACTAGTAGAGTCATAGGGCTGAATTTTACAGATCGCACAATGTTGGGGGTCATGGTGTGGGGGTGGGGGTGGGGTTGGGGGTGGGGTTGGGGGTGGGGGCAGAAAATGCCTCCGGCAGAGGCCCGCCATGGGTCTCGACACCGGGAAGGCCCGGCCCGATATTGCCGACGGCAGCGAGGCCTTGTGCCAGCCCCCCCTGCTGCTTGGCGATGGGCGCCAAATTTAAATATGTTAATTAATTTAATTGAATGAATATATTACCTTCTTGCTTCCATCATCCATCCTGGTGCGATACTGGTGCTGGTGGCCGGCACTCCCATGCCTTTGGACCCCGTCCGGGGATCCAAGGCGGAACATTGGTGAGGCGGGGGGAGCAGGTACGTTTCTCAGTGCGGGAGGTTGGGGGAGCGGCGATAAAGTCATTTCATTGGTGTAGGGGATGGTGGGAAGACGTAAAGTGCAAAGTTTATGAACTTTGTGGGGTAAGGTCAGGAGCACCAGGCAAGTATTTCGGCGGGGGAGAGGGCAGGTAATTAAATCTATGGTTGTTGGGGGGTGGGAGAGGGACAAGACAATTTATTTAATTTTATAAAATCAATTCTCCTTTAAATATTTGAATGTAACAATAGGGCTTGAAGCCCTTTAAAAATGGCATCAGCGCCTACGCAAAGGCAGCACTCAGCACAGCAGCTTTGTGGTTGGTCAGTTTGTTTAAAAACATCATGCTGAGTTTCACAGCTGACAGCTGCTGAAGCAGGAATACACTTCCCAATCGGACAGATCTGGGGTTTTCCAGCAGGCTTTTAAAAACAGAAGGAAAACCCCAAATCTGTCAATGTTGGGAAGCGCGTTCCTGCTTCAGCAGATGTCAGCGCGTCAGAAACTGACAGCGCGATGTTTTTAAAAAGGCCGGTCTGTAAGAAGAAGACAATGGGAAATTTCCCATCTCCAGTCACGGAGCCCTGGCGAGGATGAGGATTGGTCCCAGGTACAGTTTACACCCGTGGGTCAGATGGAAACCTTTGATGGGCCAGATCCCCTACACCAATGAAACATACTGTCCCGCGGACGGTATGTTAGACAACCCTGTTTTGGACTTTCTATTATAGTATTTGTACATTTCATTTAACAAGCAAAATAATATTTTCTGTCCATTTTTTTACATATTTCAATTTATGAAGTAAACCAGTAGACACAACTCTATGTTGTGTTATAACGGTGCTTCTATTTTTTAAAAAGTTTTTTTTGATGACTCATGTTTTTTAGAATTATGGACGTTGTTTTATTTTGGAAAACTGAAAAGGATTCTATGGATGTTTTTTTCACTGGGGTCATTGAAAGGATACTGAAAGGACTTGGTTTGTAAACACCTCATACTGGAAGTCACCTGTCTTCAGGTAAATACCCAGCAGGGGCTTTTTGACTTGGAGAAGATGTTTACAGAGAAGTGACAGGTCACGATTTATAGGGGTCAGAAGACTTGACTCTTGAGATTGTTTTTGGTTTCACTTTGGACAGTCAGTTGGGGTTTGGACAGTGTTCTGAAATGAGTATTAAAAACCAGCCAAGAGTGCAGTCACCCCAGCTCAGCCTTTTCCATCACTTTGAAAATCTCTTCGAAGTGAGTATAAGAAGTAGAGAAATTGATGCTGCATTCCTCCTGAAAGTTCTGTCAGAAACCCCTGGTGCCGCATTTCACCTGGAAAACTTGCCAAATTGATCTTCAACATCACCTGGAAAGAACTGTTCTAGAAAGACCCCAGTGAAAGCCGTCTACGCGTATTTGGGATACCAAACCAAAAGTGGGACAACTGACATCTTTCCATATCTTCTCTTTTTTTCTTCAAGAATTAGCAAGTATTTGGCCAAAGTATTCTGTTTCGTCTTTTTTTTTGTAACAGAGCTCTAAAGAAAAAAAATCTCTATTTTTCAGCTAACCAGTGTGTGTGTGTGATGAGCTAAGGTAAAAGGGAACTTGCATATTTCACTCTGTGTGTTAATTCTTTGCTTCATTACTGGTTATGTCTTGTTTTATAATATTGATAATTTTGTTGTTTATTAAAGAAACCTGGTTAGTGTATTTTATTCTGGGATAAAAATAGAGTCTATGATTGACCGTATTGGTAACTGGGTAAATATTTAAATATATGTTGTGACCTGTGGAGAAGTTGAACTAGAAAAAAAACATGCACTCCTCCCACCTTGGTCGTATCAGTTGTCAGATTTTTTAAACTTCCAGTCAAAAAGCTCTGAGATTCAATTCCAGTCCTGACTGAGAGTAAAACCTCACAGCAACAGTTTCATCAGTTGGAGCCTATGGATGTAGATTTAAAAATTGTGGAAATCTGGCAACTATATCAGGGGAAAGGGAACCGAGGCTACTATTCTACCTTGCAGAAGCACATGGTCTCCATTGATTGATTTTAGTATGACAGCATCTTTAGGTATGTGGGTGTTCGTGGCCTGGACCATATTCTATTTAAATAAAATAAGTAGTGTTGGAGGGGTGACAGCAGATGGTGACCTAAAAGGGGAAAAAACAGTGATATGGCCAAGTGAAGAGGGGGGGGGGGGGGGGTGGGTTCACAGTCGCCCTTCTTGCCCTTCCTCTTAGTTGACTGCAACAGTGTTTATTGTTTTTAAACAGTGGTGGTGCTTACCACCTCTGTGAGTGTTTTACCGTTTACCTTTAATGTGACCATAAAAGAACCAATTTTTTTCTTCAGTTTAAACAAAAAAGAGGTAAGTTTATTATACCCAATCTAAATATAATTTTTTAAAATTGCACATTCACGCACACATTCACATGAGAATCATACAGACACAAATAGATTACAAAGTGTAAAGTAGTTTTTTTGGTTGGATTCTTCTTTGGCCTCCTTGTCTCGAGAGACAATGGGTAAGCGCCTGGAGGTGGTCAGTGGTGTGTGGAGCAGCGCCTGGAGTGGCTATAAAGGCCAATTCTAGAGTGACAGACTCTTCCACAGGTGCTGCAGAAAAATTTGTTTGTCGGGGCTGTTACACAGTTGGCTCTCCCCTTGCGCCTCTGTCTTTTTTCCTGCCAACTGCTAAGTCTCTTCGACTCGCCACACTTTAGCCCTGTCTTTATGGCTGCCCGCCAGCTCTGGCGAACGCTGGCAACTGACTCCCACGACTAGTGATCAATGTCACAGGACTTCATGTTGCGTTTGCAGACGTCTTTAAAGCGCAGACATGGACGGCCGGTATGTCTGATACCAGTGGCGAGCTCGCTGTACAATGTGTCTTTGGGGATCCTGCCATCTTCCATGCGGCTCACATGGCCAAGCCATCTCAAGCGCCGCTGACTCAGTAGTGTGTATAAGCTGGGGATGTTGGCTGCCTCGAGGACTTCTGTGTTGGAGATACGGTCCTGCCACCTGATGCCAAGTATTCTCCGGAGGCAGCGAAGATGGAATGAATTGAGACGTCGCTCTTGGCTGACATACGTTGTCCAGGCCTCGCTGCCATAGAGCAAGGTACTGAGGACACAGGCTTGATACACTCGGACCTTTGTGTTCCGTGTCAGTGCGCCATTTTCCCACACTCTCTTGGCCAGTCTGGACATGGCAGTAGAAGCCTTTCCCATGCGCTTGTTGATTTCTGCATCTAGAGACAGGTTACTGGTGATAGTTGAGCCTAGGTAGGTGAACTCTTGAACCACTTCCAGAGCGTGGTCGCCAATATTGATGGATGGAGCATTTCTGACGTCCTGTCCCATGATGTTCGTTTTCTTGAGGCTGATGGTTCGGCCAAATTCATTACAGGCAGCCGCAAACCTGTCGATGAGACTCTGCAGGCACTCTTCAGTGTGAGATGTTAAAGCAGCATCGTCAGCAAAGAGGAGTTCCCTGATGAGGACTTTCCGTACTTTGGACTTCGCTCTTAGACGGGCAAGGTTGAACAACCTGTCCCCTGATCTCGTGTGGAGGAAAATTCCTTCTTCAGAGGACTTGAACGCATGTGAGAGCAGGAGGGAGAAGACAATCCCAAAAAGTGTGGGTGCAAGAACACAGCCCTGTTTCACGCCACTCAGGATAGGAAAGGGCTCTGATGAGGAGCCACCATGTTGAATTGTGCCTTTCATATTGTCATGGAATGAGGTGATGATACTTAGTTGCTTTGGTGGACATCCGATCTTTTCTAGTAGTCTGAAGAGACCACGTCTGCTGACGAGGTCAAAGGCTTTGGTGAGATCAATGAAAGCAATGTAGAGGGGCATCTGTTGTTCGCGGCATTTCTCCTGTATCTGACGAAGGGAGAACAGCTTGTCGACGGTCGATCTCTCTGCACGAAAGCCTCAGGGTAGACGCGCTCGCCAGCTTCTGGAGCCTGTTTAGAGCGACTCGAGCAAAGACTTTCCCCACTATGCTGAGCAGGGAGATTCCACGGTAGTTGTTGCAGTCACCGCGGTCACCTTTGTTTTTATAGAGGGTGATGATATTGGCATCGCGCATGTCCTGAGGTACTGCTCCCTTGTCCCAGCACAGGCACAGCAGTTCATGTAGTGCTGAGAGTATAGCAGGCTTGGCACTCTTGATTATTTCAGGGATAATGCTGTCCTTCCCAGGGGTTTTTCCGCTGGCTAGAGAATCAATGGCATCACTGAGTTCCGATTTTGTTGGCTGTATGTCCAGCTCATCCATGACTGGTAGAGGCTGAGCTGCGTTGAGGGCAGTCTCAGTGACAACATTCTCCCTGGAGTACAGTTCTAGGCAGTGCTCCACCCAGCGGTCCATTTGTTTGCGTTGGTCAGTGATTATGTCCCCTGATTTAGATTTGAGGGGGGCGATCTTCTTGATGGTTGGATTAAAGTGCAGAATAAATGAAAGTTAAATGCACAGTCTAAGGTTGGATGATTCAGTGGTCTTCCGACGGGAGTTGTATTCTTGAAGTCTTGGCTGGTCAAAGTGCACTTTGTGGCTGGCCTGCCTTGCTCAGGATTTTCTTGGAGGCAGAATTGTAGTTGGCTCTCTTCCCCTGGTCTCTGGCTGTAGCAGAATGTAGACTTGGAGGGTCCACAGTTGCAGATGATTTTCAAACTTGATGTTTTCTGGAGAGAGAGAGAAAGAGAAAAAAAGGGAGGCACAGCCTCCTTTGCTGCTGCACATTCAGTTACAGCTTGTCTCTTTGTGTGCAACAAAACTCCCAGTTTTTCACAGCCTGGGGAGACAGTCACATGGTTCTCGCAATCCGCTTTGTTTTTAATGAGGTCCAAAGGCTGAACCCCAAAACCTCTCTCAGGTGGTATTGTCAGTGTTTACACCCTGCAGGGACGTCTCCATTCATGAATGCTTTGAATGTCCCACTAATGAGGGTGATCTGGATAATCTACTCTGTTAGCCAGAGCATTGTCCTGGCTGGGCTTCTTGTTAGACACCTGGCTCCGGTTGGGTCTTGGAATGTGGAAAGATGTTTCAGATGCAAATTGTTGTGGCCATTTTGGCTGGCAGTTTTTTAAGAAGTTAACTGTAGGATTTTCCCCATTAAAAGTCTAATGTAAGTTTCCAACTGATGAATTAATATTTCTCATTTAGCATATAGTGTTTTCTTGACAACAGCATAAAGTGCAAAATTCCAGTTAACACGTATAAAACTACACTATGGGCTGAAATTTTCGGCGGAAGCTGAAGTCCCGCCACCAGGGCTGAAAGTGGAAGCTGACCTCACTCCAGCAAGTGGTGGGACCCTGGGTCAATTCACAAGCCACCATGGGGGCCACCGTCCAATTGAGGACGGCAGCCTGCCCCCTAGAGTTGCCAGCCCAAACAGAGGGCCAACAGTTCAGCAGCCTTGGTAGTGCCATCGCTAGCTGTGGCCACTGCTGAGGCCACAGCTCCAGGATGAGGGTGCCTCATTGGCGAGATGCCCTGAAAGAGCAGGAAGGTTTTCATAGGGAAGCTGGGACCCAGGCAGACATGTACTGGCGATTGGGTGGAGTCGTGGCGCACCAGCAGTGCTGTTGCCGGAGGGGCGGCATTTGCCAGCGGTGTGCCGCTCCATGGGCCATGGAATTTCCAACAAGGATGGCCCCCCCGGGAGTCTGCTGGGAGTCACCAGGCTTTACCATGTCCCCCCATGTGGCGCCGGGCCTTCCCAACGTGGGCAAAATGCCTCCGGGGGTGGAAAGTGGCCCTTAATTGAACTCTTCCAAAGTTCTATAGATTCTGGAATGGTTCCTGTATATTGGAAGGTAGCAAATTTCACCCCACTATTTAAGAAGGGAGGGAGAGAGATAACAGGGAACTACAGACCTGCTAGCCTTACATCAGTAGTAGGAAAAATGCTAGAATTTATTCTAAAGGATGTGATAAATGGACGCTTGGATAATAATGATATGATTCGGCAGAGTCAACATGGATTTATAAATGGGAAATCATGTTTGACGAATCTGTTGGATTTTTTTGAGGATGTTACTAACAGAATTGATAAAGGGGAGTCAGTGGATGTAGTATACTTGGATTTTCAGAAGGCTTTTGATAAAGTTCCCCACAGGAGGTTGGTTAGCAAAATTAAAGCACATGGAATAGGAGGTAATATACTGGCATGGATTCTTTCTTCTTTTGGGCCTCCTTATCTCGAGAGACAATGGATACGCGCCTGGAGGTGGTCAGTGGTTTGTGAAGCAGCGCCTGGAGTGGCTATAAAGGCCAATTCTGGAGTGACAGGCTCTTCCACAGGTGCTGCAGAGAAATTTGTTTGTTGGGGCTGTTGCACAGTTGGCTCTCCCCTTGCGCCTCTGTCTTTTTGGATTAGGGATTGGTTAACAGGTAGAAAACAGAGAGTAGGAATAAACAGGTCATTCTCGCCTCGGCAGGCTGTGATGAGTGAGGTACCGAAAGGATCAGTACTTGGGCCCCAGCTGTTCATAATATGTATCAATGATTTGAATGTGGGGCCAAATGTAATATTTCCAAGTTCGCAGATGACACAAAACTAGGTAGGAGTGTGTGTTGTGAGGAAGATGCAAAGTGGCTTCAAGGTGATTTGGACAGACTTAGTGAGTGGGCAAGAACATGGCAGATGGATTATAATGTGGAAAAATGTGAGGTTATCCACTTTGGTAGGAGGAACAGATATGCAGAGTATTTCTTAAATGATAAGAGATTAGAAAGTGTAGATGTCCAAAGCGACCTCATCAATAAGTCACTGAAAGCTAACATGCAGGTGCAGCAAGCAATTAGGAAGGTTAATGGTATGTTTGCCATTGCCAAATTAGCTGCAGTAACCATCACGTTCAGTAAAAGCTAGATGGCAACATGCAAACCATAACCATAATGATAAGTGTTCACAGTATGTGAAGATTTTTGTGAAGCAAAAGGCATAAGCATGTGAATAAAGAAATATTTTCAGGTGATGGTTGTGGAGTAAAGGCACCACATTAATCAAAAAACAGCGTACAACAGTATCAGTCTTGATAACGGGATAATTTTTACATTTGTGTCACAAATGGAAGAGAAACATCATCTGATCACAATCCTGCAGCTGCTACATGCTCCCAGACAACTGTGGACATGAGCATGGGTGCTTCACAATGTCTGATTTAACAGCACAGCAATACCATGACAGTGATTGTGCCAAATGGACAACAGACAAGGTGATGCCAGTAAGTCCTTCAATGAGCTGGAAAACTTACCTTTCTCATCCTGGTCAAGTCATTACTTTTGTTTTTAGGAACATAGGAAATAGGAGCAGGAGTAGGCCATTCGGCCCATCGAGCCTGCTCTGCCATTCAACTAGGTCATGGCTGATCTTTTACCTCAACGTCATTTTCCTGCACAATCCCCACATCTCTTGATATCTTTAATATTTGGAAACCTATCGATCTCTGTCTTGAACATACTCAATGGCAGAGCCTCCACAGCCCTCTGGGGTAGAGAATTCCAAAGATTCACCACCCTCTGAGTGAAGAAATTCCTCCTCATCTCTGTCCTAAATGGCCTGCCTCTTATTGAGACTGTGTCCCCTGGTTCTAGAGCCCCCAGCCAAGGCAAACATCCTTCCTGCATCAACCCTGTCGAGCCCTGTAATAATTTTATATGTTTGGATGAGATCACCTCTCATTCTTCTAAACTCTTAAGAATAAAGGCCCAGACTTCTCAATCTCTCCTCATAGGACAATCCCGCCAACCCAGGAATCAGTCTTGTCAACTTTCATTGCACTCCCTCTATGGCAAGTATATCCTTCCTTAGGTAAAGAGACCAAAACTGTACATAATACTCCAGGTGCGGTCTCACCAAGACTCAATACATTGCAGCAAGACTTCTTTACTACAGCACTCAAATCGTCTTGCAATAAAGGCCAACATAGCATTTGCCTTCCTAATTGCTTGCTGCACCTGCATGTTAGTCTTCAGTGACACATGAACAAGGACACCTTTTGGACATCAAAACTTCCCAATCTCTCACCATTTAAGAAATACTCTGCATTTCTGTTTTTCTTACCAAAGTGGATAACTTCACATTTTTTCACATTATATTCCATCTGCTATGTTCTTGCTCACTGACGTCGCCTGTCTAAATCCCCTTGAAGCCTCTTTGCATCCTCTTCACAACACATTCCCACCTAGTTTTGTGTCATTAGCAAACTTTGAAATATTACATTTGTTCCCCACATCCAAATTTTTGATATAGATTGTGATAAGCTGGGGCCCAAGCACTGATCCTTGTGGTACCCCACTAGTCACAGCCTGCCAACCTGAATATGACCCATTTATTCCTACTCTCTGTTAACCAGTTCTCGATACATGCCAATATATTACCCCCAATCCCATGTGTTCTAATTTTGCTTACTAATCTCGTGTGGGACCTTAATGAATGCCTTTGAAAATCCAAATACACCACATCTACTGGTTCCCCCTTATCTATTCTGCTGGTTACATCCTCCAAAAATTTCAACAGGTTTGTCCAAATGATTTCCCTTTCATAAATCCACGTTGACTCTGCCCGATCCTATCATTATTTTACAAGTGTCCAGTTATCACATCCTTTATAATAGATTCTAGCATTTTCCCTACTACTGTACTACTGATGTCAGGCTAACAGGTCTATAGTTCCCCGTTTTCTCTCTCCCTCCTTTCTTAAATAGTGGGGTTACATTTGCTACCTTCCAATCTTCAGGAATGACACCCGAATCTATAGAATTTTGGAAAATGATCACCAATGCAGCCACTATCTCTACAGCCATCTCTTTCAACATTCTGGGATGAGAAGACAGATTAAGAGAAGATTTGATAGAGGAATTCAAAATCATGAGGGGTCTGGACAGAGTAGATCGGGAAAATCTGTTCATGTTGGCAGACGTGACATGAGGAAAAACATTTTTACACAAATGGTTAGGATCTGGAATGCACTGCCTGAGAGTGTGGTGGAGACAGGTTCAATCAAGGCCTTCAAAAGAGAATTGGATAATTATCTGAAGAGAAAAAATTGCAGGGCTACAGGGAAAAGGCAGGGGAGTGGGACTGGGGGACTGCCTCTTGAGGAGAGCCGGCACAGACACGATGGGCTGAATGGTACTATAACCATTCTATTCTATGATTCAATGTAGTTCATCAGGTCCAAGGAATTTATCAACTTTCAGTCCCATTAATTTCTGCAGTACGACTTTTTTACTAATACTAATTTCTTTCAGTTCCTCATTCTCACTAGTCCCTTGGTTCGCTAGTATTCCTGGTGTTACTAGTAGTAGCCATTCCGAAAGGTGAAAGAGAGCTTGCACTAGGAAGAAACGTGAGCAGATTATTGTTAGACACTGTGTGATTGATCTGAGGACTGTTGGGTCTCAGACTGCATAAAAGATTAGGCAAATTAGCTAACTTTGGAAAACCCTCCTGGGTCAACAATGGGAACACAGGGCAGGTGGAAGTGGACAGCCACTACATTTCCACAACAGCAATAGGTGAAACCTGGGCCTGAGTCTCTCCCTGAATCTCTGACAGGGTTCAACAGCTTGTGATATGTAAACCAGTGCAATATGCTGTCTTGCAGGAGGAGTATATCATTACATTTTTTGCACATTCAGTAAGTTAATTCCTGTATTCATTTACCTTGTGCCTGTTCTTTTCAATAAGTGTACTGTAGTGTAATTGTAGTTCAGTCTAGTAATACCGGTTTTCTCTCAATCTATTCTAGTTTCGAAAGTCTCCACTTTCTTTTATACAAGATTCTTTGTCCTCACTAGGTTTTCTTTTGGCTGTGAAGCAATTTGGGATGTCTTGAGGACACAAAAGGCCTTATAAAATGTAATAAAAGCAAAATACTGCAGATGCTGGAAATCTGAAATAAAAACAAAAAGTACTGGAAATACTCAACAGGTCAGGCAGCATCTGTGGAGACAGAAGCAGAGTTAACGTTTCAGGTCAGTGACCTTTCATCAGAACTGACTAGTTCTGATGCTGCCTGACCTGCTGAGTATTTCCAGCACTTTTTGTTTTTACTACTTATAAAATGTAAATTCCTTCCTACTGTATTCTCTTCAGCTGTACCTATGTTCTGCTGTGTCATTGTACTTGCTCACTGTGACCACGGGAGATTAACTAACCTGAAACTCTTCAATCTTCGTTGTGCAGATCCAGCATATGAAACCAGAATTTGGGGCAGAGTTACACCTATTTTAAAATACACCTTAAATTCCAGTTGTACAGTATGCTAGCTACTTTGGAGCCCTACATCCAAAGTAATGCAAATACACAAGTAAGATAATGAGCGCAAAACCTGCTATTCCAGGACTTCCTCTGTTTACACCGGGAACTGTGCCTGATTTAACTCAAGCCTGTCTAATCAAATTTTGTCTCAAACCAAAACATTGAAGTAATTAGAAAAATATTTTCTCAGCTGTGCTGCTAAGGAAAGATTCTGGAGGCTGCCTTTCAGCACTTTCGGACTGGGAAATCTTTCACTCTCCATCCTTCTATCATGGAGCTCTTATCATGGAGCTCATTGTAGTCATTCCCCTCTTGATCTTTATAATGGAGTGAGAGGAAGCGAAAATGACAGACACACATTGAATTAGGTAATGCAAAGAAGACTGACTAAGAGATATTCTTCCAGCAGAGCCTACAGACATAACCACTTCCTTAAAATTGTATCAGAAGAGGTCTGCTTAAGCAGTCAACAGTTCACTAATGAGATGTAGAAGGAATTATAAACTGACCTCCAAATATCCTCTTAAACACAAAAACTGAACAAATAATAGATATACCTCAAAACACTGGACTTCATATCACATAGGTTTTTTTGTTCATATATATTTATGATAATTGGTTCTTTTTACCAATGTGCCTGCCACCTGGTACCTCTATGTGCTGTTCTTAAACCAATCTTGACATTGCACCAAGGTGCTACCTGAGGGCCAGAGATACCAGTGCTGCTGGCTGTGCTGTGGTATAATGAGCCTCTTGCAACCAAAATGGTTCTCATTTCCAGTTTCCGAGTCCTGGAAGGACTTTCCTGGAGGCTGCGTCACCACTTCAGTTGCATAGGCATCCTGGTCCTGTATTCTGACATTAACATGAGCAGGCATGAGGGCTGGCTGTAAAGGACTCATGAACTGTTGTTGGGAGAAAGAACAGTATCATGAAGGTGTACTGTAGCTACACTACTAAGAACCCTAGAATGGTTACAGCACAGCAGGAGGCCTTTTGACCCATCATATCCCTGCCAGTTCTCTGGAAGAGCAACTCACTTCGTCCCTCTCCCTCACCTTTTCCCTGTCATCCTGCAAGTTTTTTCACTTCGGATGATTATCCAATTCTTTTTTGAAGGCCTTGATTTGTACTGAGTCCTTGATCTGTGCGGCTATGGATTAGCAGGAGGGCAGACCTGATGGTAGCAGTTAAATCCTGCAGACCCTAAGAAGTGGCATCCTGAAGTCCTCAGAAGGCATTTGCCATCATTCTCTTGAAATGATCTCCTACTACCTGAAGATTAGTGGTCAAAGCATCTACATTGGATACACCAACTAATCGGGAAGCCTCTCTGTCAGGGAGCCAAAAACAAACATTCCTGGTGCTACCACTTAGTCCAGGCAGCTATGCATTTAGATATTGGCACTGAGGGACTGTGTCATGACCCTTGCCATTTGTCTCAGGTTTTCTATGATTATCTTCAGAGACATTGCACGGAATTTTAACTGCAAAATTTGAATGGGTTTGCAAGCAGGTAGGTGGTTAAAAGGGCTGAGAGAGCTGGTACATCAGAAAGCTGGCAGTAACCTGCGACTTCCACCTTTAACCTGAGCGCAATCTCTTGCATGCAAGAAACTCCCGTGGGACAGGCTGGTTGCCGATTATAATATGTAAAGTGGTTATTAAGAACTGTTTTAAGTCAGGAGTTGAGTTTAACTGTAGGTGCACAGGATTCCTGGGTTTTGTGGAACTCACCAGGGAAATCAAGGCAAGAGGACAGTGGGATATGAGAGGGCTGAACAAGTGACAGGTAAGAAATCCTTTAAATGCTGAGACCCCATGCCTATTTCCTTGGCTAAGTGAAAGGCTTTTGCTTACAGGACTTGTTCTGAGAATGTGTTTTCACTGCTTTGGAGCTGATCTCCATTGCTTTGAAGGCCGTTTCTACTGCTTTGGAGTTTATTGCCTTTGTTTTTTTTTATTCATTCATGGGATGTGGGCGTTGCTGGCCAGGCCAGCATTTATTGCCCATCCCCAATTGTCCTTGAGAAGGTGGTGGTGAGCTGCCATCTTGAACCGCTGCAGTCCATTTGGGGTAGGTATACCCACAGTGCTGTTAGGAAGGGAGTACCAGGATTTTGACCCTGCGACAGTGAAGGAACGGCGATATAGTTCCAAGTCAGGATGGTGTGTGACTTGGAGGGGAACTTGCAGGTGTAGGTGTTCCCATGCATTTGCTGCCCTTGTCCTTCTAGTTGGTAGAGGTCACGGGTTTGGAAGGTGCTGTCTAAGGAGCCTTGGTGCATTGCTGCAGTGCATCTTGTAGATGGTACACACTGCTGCCACTGTGCGTTGGTGATGGAGGGAGTGAATATTTGTAGATGGGGTGCCAATCAAGTGGGCTGCTTTGTCCTGGATGGTGTTGAGCTTCTTGAGTGTTGTTGGAGCTGCACCCATCCATCCAGGCAAGTGGAGAGTATTCCATCACACTCCTGACTTGTGCCTTGTAGATGGTGGACAGGCTTTGGGGAGTCAGGAGGTGAGTTACTCGCCTCAGGATTCCTAGCCTCTGACCTGCTCTTGTAGCCACAGTATTTATATGGCTACTCCAGTTCAGTTTCTGGTCAATGGTAGCCCCTAGGATGTTGATAGTGGGGGAATTCAGCGATGGTAATGCCATTGAATGTCAAAGGGAGATGGTTAGATTCTCTCTTGTTGGAGATGGTCATTGCCTGGCACTTGTGTGGTGCAAATATTACTTGCCACTTATCAGCCCAAGCCTGGATATTGTCCAGGTCTTGCTGCATTTCTACACGGACTGCTTCAGTATCTGAGGAGTCACGAATGGTGCTACATTGTGCAATCATCAGCAAACATCCCCACTTCTAACCTTATGATTGAAGGAATGTCATTGATGAAGCAGCTGAAGATGGTTGGACCTAGGACACTACCCTGAGGAACTCCTGCAGTGATATCCTGGAGCTCAGATGATTGACCTCCAACAACCACAACCATCTTCCTTTGCGCTAGGTATGACTCCAACTAGCGGAGGGTTTTCCCCCTGATTCCCATTGACCTCAGTTTTGCTCGGGCTCCTTGATGCCATACTCAGTCAAATGCTGCCTTGATGTCAAGGACAGTCACTCTCACCTCACCTCTTGAGTTCAGCTCTTTTGTCCATGTTTGAACCAAAGCTGTAATGAGGTCAGGAGCTGAGTGGCCCTGGCGGAACCCAAACTGAGCATCACTGAGCAGGCTATTGCTAAGCAAGTGCTGCTTGATGGCACTGTTGATGACACCTTCCATCACTTTACTGATGATTGAGAGTAGGCTGATGGGGCAGTAATTGGCCGGGTTGGTCTTGTCCTGCTTTTTGTGTACCGGACATACCTGGGCAATTTTCCACATTGCCGGGTAGATGCCAGTGTTGTAGCTGTACTGGAACAGCTTGGATAGGGGCGCGGCAAGTTCTGGAGCACAGTCTTCAGTATTATTGCCGGAATATTGTCAGGCCCCATAGCTTTTGCAGTATCCAGTGCCTTCAGTCGTTGTTCTACGCTTCCCAGTTGTCAACCTTCAGTTCAGTATGCGAGTCGCTCTGTAGCTTTACCTTGGATCCCTTATGAGGTCCAAAACTAGCAGCAGGAACAGCAACAGCCTTCTCCTCAACCACCTGCCACTCCACAGGTAGGGAATACCCTCAACAGAAGGTTTCAAGGCAGAGGATAAGCTTCCTGAACATGACCGAGCTGTAATGTCTTAGAAGACTTAGGGTTTTGTGTCAGGTGGTCGCTAACATTTTCAGCCTTCTGGAAGAGGACCTCCTGTCAAGTGAACCAGGTGGGCAGTATTTTCAGTGGCTGTCAAAGTCATCACAGCCTTTAATTTCGTCACTTCTATCTCCTTCCAGGATCTGCGGGTGATATTTGCAGAATCTCACAATCAGGTGCACACAACTCCATCTCACCGGTGACCAATGCCATGATTGCCAGGGCTGGGACTTATGTGTATTTCTCAACGCCATAGCATACAAGGCTATGGGCCAAGTGCTAGAAAATGGGATTAGAATAGATAGGTGCTTGATGGCCGGCATGGACATGTTGGGCCGAAGGGCTTGTTTCTGTGCTGTATAACTCTATGACTCTAAATGATGAGGCCAGTCAAAATGAATGGGTGATTGGCTTTGCCATTCTGGCTGGATTCCCACACATAGGTCCAGGGTGTCATTGACTGCACACATGCAATGATCAAGGTTCCTCTGGATCACCCTGGAGTTTTCGTTAACATCAATGTTCAGCTCATCTGCAACCACAAAAAGATCATCATGCATATCTGTGCATGATTCCCTGGGAGCTGCCATGATGCTTTCATCCTGCACCTGTCAAGTCTCCCTAAGAAATTCAGCACCTTGAAGCAGAGATAGCAGATGGCTCCTTGGAGACAAGGGCTACCCTCTGAAGAGGGGGCTGATGACACCAGTGAGCAACCCAAACAATGATGTCCAGGAAAGGTACAATAGAAGCCACCTGACCACCAGAGCTGTGATAAACCAAGCAATCAGGATACTGAATATGCACCTTAGGTGCCTCAACAGATCCGGGAGTTCCCTTCAGTTTGTACCAACCACAGTATCCAGAATGATAATTATCTGCTGCACCTTGTACAACATAGGGCAACAGCGAGGACTGGAGCTCCAGGAGAGGGAAGGTGCTGAGCACGCTGCCTCTTTGGAGAAAGAGGAGCAGGTGATGGAGAAGGGGGAGCAACAGAAAGAGCAGGAGAAGGAAGTATGTGATGTGGCAAGAGCTGGAATCAAGGACAGTTTATTGAGACAGAGGCAGTGCAGCCACCTGAATCGTCTTGGTCCCCACAATACCCAGCACAAAACAATCCCACAATCAACAATTGATTCCTTTCATAGACACCCATTGTTTATCTTTAACTCTTAACTTTCCAAGTCTTCAGAAGGCAGAAGGCCACTTGCCAAGCAGCAGAAAAAAATGGGAAATATGGGAAAATGGAGCAGATAAATAAATGTTATTTTGTTGAAAATGTACACAGAAATATAACAATGTCACAATGTTAAACATACATGTTCATACTCTTGTACAACGACATTTCCTTTATCTTTCTTTTTTGACTACTCCTATGTGCTACTACCCTTGTGGCTTCAGCAGAGGTAGAAGCAGGCTGCTTGTATCTCTGCTCTGTCTGCTCAGATGCTCTTGGTTAATGTGCTCTGGGCTCCGCCAACAACTGCCCCACCTACATCTGTGCAGGAGCAGACTCTGCCATCAGAACAGAAGGCAGCATGTGGGGCTCTGAATGAGTGGGGAAAGGGGCTAGAAGTGAAAATGCTTTGAGCAGAGTCCCCACTTCCATGCCCCCTTTCTCCATCTTCCCTCACATGGTCCACCCTCACTTTCCTGCTGGCCAAGAGCTGGAGAGCATTTTGTTCCACTTCAGTGAAGCGCAGAACAGCCAAGGCTAGGTTTTCATCAATCCTGCTTAAGGTCGCATTCTAAGTCTGCAGGCCATTGGTGAGGGCCAGCATGCACTTGGTGGACTGCTGTGTCTGATTCTCTGTGCAGGTGCCTCGGCTTCCTTGGTCATTAGCATGAATGCCTACAAAATAATCGCACTCGTGTTAGGGACGGAATCCTGCAATCTCTTTCCAATCATATGCAGTGCTTCAGGAAATGCTGACAGGATTTCTCACATTTTCTGTTGCCTTTCCAGAATACTCCTCTTCGTCGATGGGTCTAATTGAGTGTTAAACCCAGGAAAGTCTACCCTACTGTATCATGCTATCTCCTCAAAAATAGACCATAATGTAAAGTAAAAAGCCAGGCAATATAGTAGGCAGTGTTTTGGAGCATCAGTGTGTTGTGCTTTTTAAATGTATAGCTTAGCACTAATGTAAACTACCATTTAAAATGTTGTTTCTACTATGTAAAATTGAGACTAATTAATTTATCATTCATTTGAAGATTTGTTAGAGGTGCTAGTGTTGAATTTCTGTGTGTTCTCTCAATTAACCAGCATAACTTTGCCATTTACACCATTTCTCCAGAGTTTTCACCAAAGTCATGGCAGCTGATCCAGAGAACCGCGGTCGAAATTCCAGGAAATTGTCTTTCTGAGAACTGATTCACAAACATTTTTCTGCTTTGTGGAAGGGGTTAATCCCCTTATGATAAAATTACATGCATGTGACACAGGAATCCATTTTGATCCATTGTAGTTAGTCACATCATTTACTTCTCAATAAAATAACAGGGTTGCCAAACATTTTTTCACCAAAATGGTGATTGTTGATTTTTGCCATTTCATCATCCAGACCTTTATTCATCAGTCAATAATTACTATTTGTTTTGTTTAAAATTTGTGCTTTATACAGAATAATTCCTTTTCCCAAATCAGAGAAGCTTTTTTCACTTCCTGAAATGTTCTGGCTCTTTCTGTACATTTTCAATCTGCCAGTCCTTTTGTTTAAATTTATTCACATAAAAGATGACTTAGCAGATTCCAATTAATTTACAAATAGTTGTACCAAGCTGTGAAAATGTTGTTTTAGAACATAGAACATAGAACATAACAGCGCAGTACAGGCCCTTCAGCCCTCGATGTTGCGCCGACCTGTGAAACCATCTGACCTACACTATTCCATTTTCATCCATATGTCTATCCAATGACCACTTAAGTGCCCTTAAAGTTGGCGAGTCTACTACTGTTGCAGGCAGGGCGTTCCACGCCCCTACTACTCTCTGTGTAAAGAAACTACCTCTGACATCTGTCCTATATCTATCACCCCTCAACTTAAAGCTATGTCCCCTCGTGTTTGCCATCACCATCCGAGGAAAAAGGCTATCACTATCCACCCTGTCCAACCCTCTGATTATCTTATATGTCTCTATTAAGTCACCTCTTCTCCTCCTTCTCTCTAACAAAAACAACCTCAAGTCCCTCAGCCTTTCCTCGTAAGACCTTCCCTCCATACCAGGCAACATCCTAGTAAATCTCCTCTGCACCTTTTCCAAAGCTTCCACATCCTTCCTATAATGCGGTGACCAGAACTGCACGCAATACTCCAGGTGCGGCCGCACCAGAGTTCTGTACAGCTGCAGCATGACCTCGTGGCTCCTAAACTCGATCCCCCTACTAATAAAAGCTAACACACCATATGCCTTCTTAACAGCTCTATTAACCTGGGTGGCAACTTTCAGGGATTTATGTACCTGGACACCAAGATCTCTCTGTTCATCTACACTACCAAGAATCTTCCCATTAGCCCAGTATTCTGCAATCCTGTTACTCCTTCCGAAGTGAATCACCTCACACTTTTCCGCATTAAACTCCATTTGCCATCTCTCAGACCAGCTCTGCAGCCTATCTATGTCCCTCTGTAACCTACAACATCCTTCGGCACTATCCACAACTCCACCGACCTTCGTGTCATCCGCAAATTTACTAACCCACCCTTCTACACCCTCATCCAGGTCATTTATAAAAATGACAAACAGCAGTGGCCCCAAAACAGATCCTTGCGGTACACCACTAGAAACTATACTCCAGGATGAACATTTGCCATCAACCACCACCCTCTGTCTTCTTTCAGCTAGCCAATTTCTGATCCAAAGCACTAAATCACCTTCAATCCCATACTTCCGTATTTTCTGCAATAGCCTACCGTGGGGAACTTTATCAAACGCCTTACTGAAATCCATATAGACAACATCCACGGCTTTACCCTCATCCACCTGTTTGGTCACCTTGTCAAAAAACTCAATAAGGTTTGTGAGGCACGACCTACCCTTCACAAAACCGTGCTGACTATCTCTAATGAACTTATTCTTTTCAAGATGATTATAAATCCTATCTCTTATAACCTTTTCCAACATTTTACCCACAACCGAAGTAAGGCTCACAGGTCTATAATTACCAGGGCTGTCTCTACTCCCCTTCTTGAACAAGGGGACAACATTTGCTATCCTCCAGTCTTCTGGCACTATTCCTGTCGACAATGACGTCATAAAAATCAAGGACAAAGGCTCTGCAATCTCCTCCCTGGCTTCCCAGAGAATCCTAGGATAAATCCCATCTGGCCCAGGGGACTTATCTATTTTCACACTTTCCAAAATTGCTAACACCTCCTCCTTGTGAACCTCAATCCCATCTAGCCGAGTAGTCTGTATCTCAGTATTCTCCTCGACAACATTTTCTTTCTCCACTGTAAATACTGACAAAAAATATTCATTTAACACTTCCCCTATCTCCTCTGATTCCACACACAACTTCCCACTACTATCCTTGATTGGCTCTAACCTATCTCTGGTCATTCTTTTATTCCTGATATACCTATAGAAAGCCTTAGGGTTTTCTTTGATCCTGTCCGCCAATGACTTCTCGTGTCCTCTCCTTGCTCTTCTTATCTCTCCCTTTAGATCCATCCTGGCTAGCTTGTAACTCTCAAGCGCCCTAACTGAGCCTTCACGTCTCATCCTAACATAAGCCTTCTTCTTCCTCTTGACAAGCTCTTCAACTTCTTTAGTAAACCACGGCTCCCTCGCTCGACAACTTCCTCCCTGCCTGACAGGTACATACTTATCAAGGACACGCAGTAGCTGCTCCTTGAATAAGCTCCACATTTCGATTGTGCCCATCCCCTGCAGTTTCCTTCCCCATCCTACGCATCCTAAATCTTGCCTAATCGCATCATAATTTCCTTTCCCCCAGCTATAATTCTTGCCCTGCTGTATATGCCTGTCCCTGCCCATCGCTAAGGTAAACCTAACCGAATTGTGATCACTATCACCAAAGTGCTCACCAACTTCTAAATCTAACACCTGGCCGGGTTCATTACCCAGTACCAAACCCAATGTGGCATCGCCCCTGGTTGGCCTGTCTACATACTGTGTCAGAAAACCCTCCTGCACACACTGGACAAAAACAGACCCATCTAAAGTACTCAAACTATAGTATTTCCAGTCAATATTTGGAAAGTTAAAGTCCCCCATAACCACTACCCTGTTACTCTCGCTCCTGTCAAGAATCATCTTTGCTATCCTTTCCTCTACATCTCTGGAACTATTTGGAGGTCTATAGAAAACTCCCAACAGGGTGACCTCTCCTCTCCTGTTTCTAACCTCGGCCCAGACTACCTCAGTAGACGAGTCCTCAAACGTCCTTTCTGCCGCTGTAATACTTTCCTTGATTAACAATGCCACACCCCCCCCCTTTTACCATCTTCTCTGTTCTTAGTGAAACATCTAAATCCCGGAACCCGCAACATCCATTCCTGTCCCTGCTCTACCCATGTCTCTGAAATGGCCACAACATCGAGATCCCAGGTACCAACCCATGCTGCAAGCTCACCCACCTTATTCCGGATGCTCCTGGCATTGAAGTAGACACATTTTAAACCAAGCTCTTGCATGCCAGTGCCCTCTTGTGTCCTTATAACCTTATCCCTGACCTCACTACTCTCAACATCCTGCACACTGGAACTACAATTTAGGTTCCCATTCCCCTGCTGAATTAGTTTAAACCCCCCCGAAGAGCACTAGCAAATCCCCCCCCCAGGATATTGGTACCCCTCTGGTTCAGGTGAAGACCATCCTGTTTGTAGAGGTCCCACCTACCCCAGAAAGAGCCCCAATTATCCAGGAAACCAAAACCCTCCCTCCTACACCATCCCTGCAGCCATGTGTTCAACTCCTCTCTCTCCCTATTCCTCACTTCGCTAGCACGTGGCACGGGCAACAACCCAGAGATAACAACTCTGTTTGTTCTCGCTCTAAGCTTCCACCCTAGCTCCCTGAATTTCTGCCTTAAATCCCCATCTGTCTTCCTACCTATGTCGTTGGTGCCTATGTGTATCACGACTTGGGGCTGCTCCCCCTCCCCCTTGAGGATCCCAAAAACATGATCCAAGACATTGTTTTAATATTGTTAAAGACCCTATAATATATGTGTATCTCCCACACAGTGTTGACAAATTCACAAGATAATTTAAATATATCTGATACCATATTATTCTAAAGGTTAATAATGCCTTGTACTTGGATGTCTAGTATTGAATTAATATTTATGCAATTAAATGAAAAACTTATGAGAGAAGTGGTATGGAACCCAATTTTTAATTTAATTTCAATAGGCTATGCTTAGCACACAGAAACTTGGATAACATTCTTGCTTAGGTGAATGAGACCCACCTACTAATAAATTAGTTTCATTGCTGTTTTGGTGAACAAAGAAATTATAACTACTGAAGCATACTTTACCTCCAGCTATAACATTACAATTCATAGGATGATGATCAAAACAGGTTCTATGTAAATACTTCCTGATCCCCAATAGTTTCAAGTGAAACTCTTTTGATAATGAACACCCTTTCGTCATGTAGACATATTTCATGTTCGATAATGCATTATACTCCATTTAAGTGCCTTAACTTCCATCTGCTACTTTAGTTAGTTACATCATTTGTTTGTAAGTAAAATCTAGGCATTACTGGCAAGGCCGCCATTTATTGTCCATCCCTAGAGCTGAGTGACCTGCTAGGTCACTTCAGTAAGCAGTTAAGTGCAACCACATTGGTCTGGGGCTGGATTCACATATGGACCAGACAGGGTAAGGACAGAAGATTTCTTTCCCTGAAGGATATTAGTGAACCAGTTGGGTTTTTACTGCAGATTTTTCTTTCAGATTTAAAAAAAACTGCATTCTAATTCTCAAACTGCCATGGTGGAATTTGAATTTGCATTGGCTGGAATATTAGTCCAGGCCTCTAGGTTACTAGTCCGGTAATATAACTACTATGCTACAGTGCCCATTATATTACTTCTATTCCTTTATATAATAAAAACATGAGAACATAAGAACAGGAACCAGCCATTCAGCACCCCGAGCCTCTTCTGCCATTCAGTTGGACCATGGTTGATCTACATTTTAGTTCCATCTACTTGCCTTGGTTCCATTAGCTTTCATACCCGTGGCTAAAAAACATCTGTTTTGAAATTTTCAATTGGCCTAACCTCAACAGCTTTATGGGGGAGAGTGCTTCAGATTTCTGCTACACTTTGTGTGAAGAAGTGCTTTCTGACATCATCCCTGAACGGCCTAGCTCTAATTTTAAGGCCATACTCCCTTTCCTGTACTCCCCTGCCAGAGGAAGACAGACGTCTACTCTCTATATACCCTATCAACTCCTTTGATCAGCTTAACACTTGAATTTGATCATCCTTTAGCATTCTATATTCAAGGGAATACAAACTTAGTCTATGCAATCTGTCCTCATAATTTAACTCTTTTCGCCCTGGTTTCATTCTGGTGAATCTATGCTGTACCCACTCCAATATAATATATCCTTCCTGAGGTGCGGTGCCTGGAACTGAACACAGTGCTCCAGATGGGGACTAACCAGAGCTCTGTACAGCTGTAACATAACTTCCATCCCTTTCTATTCCAGCCCTCTTAAGATAAAGGTTAAGATCAGCCTTTTTAATTATTTTTTGTACCTATCCACTAGCTTTCAGTAATTTCTATACTTGGACCCCTAGATCTTTCTGCTTCTCCACAGTTCCTAGTTTCTTGCTATTTAGAAACGTCGCCATTCCTGCCGTTGGCGAGTTTCATCAGGCCAAGGAAAGGCTAGTCCCAGAAACTTGCCCGATTCAGGAATAAGGCCAATTGAAGTTGTTAAGGATCTCATTGAAAGCTTATAGATGGCCAATGTAAGATTTTGGTCAGGACATACAAGTTGTGCATGAATTGCACACTTTTTCAGGGACAGACCAGGTGCATGGAGGCGGAAACCCAGCAGGGAGCCATCATGGCCACCCCATGATATTGGGTGGGCCTACAAAAAGGAGCACAACTGAGAGGGGCACTCAGCCATTGGCATATAAGCATCATCGGGTGTGCACAGGTTGTGGGGAGAGTGTTCATTACACTCTCAGGCAGTGCAAGGGGTTGTCACCCTCCTGGCATTGCGAGACTTCAAAGGAGGGGGTAAGGCTTACAGACATTATATAGAGTCCACCTGAGTGCAATGAAGGCAATAGCTAGTAAAGGGAGCACAACTCTAAGATTTTGGATCCAGTGGCAATGAGGAGCAGCATCCTCCGCAGGAGAGGCAGAGCCCCAGACATGAGGAAGGCAACAGAGAGAGATGAGGGGCAGGAATGCAACCAGAAGCCATACCCTCAGCATAGAATCTATGAACAAAGACGGAGCTACCTGGAAATGTCCGTGAATCAGTGCCGCAAGAAACTGCACTTATCCAGGCAGGTGGTCACAGGGACTTGTGATCTTGTTGCAGAAGACCTCACACTTCTCAGCACTGCTTGCCATACCCTGCCGGTTGTCATCAAAGTCACTGTGGCTACATAGGAAGGTGGCCGGGCCCAGTACGGTACTCAAGGATCTTGTCAGGATGCTATCCGGGATCATCTAATCCAAGCATGTTTCAGCTCAGCCCTTCTAACCCAGGGGGATGGCATGCCCTGTCACTCACTTTCAGCTGCCTGTGAGAACATATCCATTGGTGATGCAAACTTGAATAGATCTACTCTTACGCCAATGAATAATGCACATCTGTCCAGAGGTTTCACTGACCCCTTCGAGGACCTTTACTTTACTTCACCACCTCTTCCCTCTTTTCCTGTCTTGCCATTAAAGATGTAAACTCACATGTCTGGCATATGTCAATATTTACATTGTGTTGAAAAAGAAATAAAGTGCACATTTACAGGTGAGGCAAACCCCAGTGGACAGTGAACCACTCATTGCTCTTCCAGACGGGTGGCTTTTACTCTCGGCCACTTCTACACGGTGCTCCACTTGCAGCTGAAATGCCCGTGGGGGACATACTCATCATGGGGGCACCTCTAGAGGCTGCTGCACTGGTGTCAATGCAGGTGCAGTCTCCGTCACTGGGCCCTGCTGCACAGATGGTCCCTGAGTTGGAGGGACCAAGGAGACTAATGATGATGGCGCCTGTGAGGACTGGCACCCTCATTCTCCACGGTGACTGCTTCAGCCCTTGGCTGGTGTTGCGGATGGCTGGAGGGGAGAAACTAACCCCTCCCAACATCTCTGCGTCATCAGCGCCACTGACCAGTCAATGCTACAGAGCAAGGCATGCATGCTGTGCATGTCAGTACACTGCTGCTGCATGCACTCCAAGTGCTGGTGAATATGGCTCTCCATGAGGTTGGCCACTCTCTCAGTGGAGGAGTTCATGTTTTCAAAGCTCTGAGCCAGGATTGCAGACATGAGCTGATTGGACTCATCCATTCTCAGCCCATGAGCCCACACTGCCTCAGGGAATTCTGACATGTGGGCACAATTCATAATTGCTGCTGGTCTAAGTACAGCTTCCTTTCCTGTGACTCCTGAGGCCCTGTACCTGTGCCCAGCTGGGCATGACTGTGTCTGCCCTGCTTGTTCTGAGGGGGACTGTCCATAGCTGCCTCTGCCTTCTTCACCTCCTCCTGGACACTAGTGATGTGCTCTTTACCCACCTTATCTAATGGTGTGTGAGGACCCACTGCAGTGATTGTATCTGCGCTGGTGGAAGGTGCACTAGTAAAATGTGACGTTGTCAGCTCTGATGCCTCTGTTCCCAGAGCTTGCCCAGTGCTGGTACAGGACTCTGTCCTTCTCCCTACATGTCAGAACCTGTTGGAGACACAAGAAGAGATGATGAGAACTAGCCTTTGAGAGCAGAAACCTCTGCATTGCTAAGACTTCCCAATACAGCTGAGTCTTTGGCATGCTGTTGGATTGTGAGGAGTGCACTCCACCCCCTTCATCTACAGTTGAAATATCTTTTTTTCCTCTCCATCAGGAATGCCCATCCCTCCTGCCCTGACTTGGTCCTCCAGCGCCACCCTTGCTACCTCCATGGCAGTCACGGTGTGGAGACAGGGCACTCCTCCTCTGGTCAGAGCTTTTTCTCAGGCATTGTGAGCTCTTTTCTCCTGCAAAGACAAAAGAGAGAGAGAGATAAGGCACTGCTGGCCTCTATGACCAATGATGGCAGCTCATTGACATAAGAAGCTACATGTATCAGTGCTAGGGCTCTGAGCCTTGCTGAGGGGTCAGTAAGTACCTTGATCACACATTATTCCCATGTTCAGGAGCAGCATATACCCTCCAGTTCCTCAGCTGGGGGCAGGGAGGGGTGGGGTGGGGGGGGCGGGGGGGGGCTGCGGTTCAGAGGTTCTGCTTGATGTATAAAAAAATTTATATAAACAAACAGGGTTATATTAGGCCTGTGGGCTAGCTTAAAGACCTGAAGCATATAACTAAATTTAATAAATTTCACAAGTTTATTACCTAGATTAAAAACTATAAATAGATAATTGAGCGATATTTCAAAACTTGAAAATCTAATTAGTTAAATAAAATAAGATAGAGATGGCAGGGCAGGTGATGTGTTGCAGCTGTAGCATGTGGGAGCTGATGGACAACAGTGTGATCCATAACAACCATATCTGCAGTAAGTGTCTGCAGCTTGAGGAACTTTGGCTCAGAGTTGATGAGCTGGAGTCTGAGATTCGGACACTGTGATGCATCATGGAGCGAGAAAGTTATCTGGACACATAGGGGTAAGTACTTCAGATTTGGTCTATAGACAGGGACAGGAGGTTGCGACGACAAGTGAGGCAGGTTTGGGGAATCCCCACTGTGTTGGAGGAGCCTCAGCCCTTGCACTAGTCCAACAGGTACGAGGTTCTTGCAGCCTGTATGGACGAGAGCAGCAACTGCAGGGACGATGAGCAAACTGACTTCAGCAGCATGGTACAGGGGGCTCTTCAGGTTGGCGAAGTAAAAAGGAATATAGCAGTAGTAGGGGACAATATAATTAGGAGGGATAGATACTGTCCCTGCATCCAAGAGCCTGAGTCCCGAAGACAGTTACCTGCCCAGTGCCAGGGTGGAGGACATCTCCTCAAGGCTGGAGAGGAACTTGGGCTGGAATTTTACAGTAGTTGGATGCGAGCCAGCCACTGACTGAAAAGTTGGTGGCGAAGCCGCTTCCGCCTCGCCTGGAGATCAATTGGTGTGAGGTGGGACTTCCACCCGTTTGAGGTAGGAAGTCCTGCCTGATAGAGCTGCTGGCCAATCAGTCGGGAGCAGTGGTCACTGCTGGGACTGCAGCCCAGCATGAAGACAAGATGCCTGGGAGCTGGGAGGAAAGGTAAGTTTTGGTTGTTTCGTCGGGGGTAATCGGTTGGGCCCCAATGAGGCAAGGGTGATCGATTGGGGGGAAGTGGGGTGTGTTGGGTCTTGGGGGTGGTTGGGGTAGCGGTGGTGACCCTCCATCGGGCACTGGGCTACCCAAGGATGCTCAGAAGCCACCTGCTTTCGTTAGGCGGCTTCTCCCAGCTCCAGGACGCCCGCTTGCCAAGCGTAAAATCCCCATGGAAGTGGGCAAAGGCCCGTAAGTGGCCGTTAAGTGGCCACTTAAGGGCCTTGATTGGCCTGGGGTGGGTGGGATGTTTTTCGCTGCCGCTGTCCTGCGTAAAATGGCAGCAGACGCAGCAGCGTGTCGGGAAGGTCTCCCGGTGCCTCCCCCTCCATTTTACGCCACCACCCCCCGCACCCCTCCCACCATCCCGCTCATCGGGATGCCGTAAAATTCCAGCCTTGGAGTCAGAGAGAAAGGATCCTGTTGTCATGGTCCACGTAGCCACCAATGACATTGGTAGGACTAAGAAAGAGGTTTGGCTGAGGGAGAATGAGCACCTAGGGACTAAATTAAAAAGCAGAGCCACAAAGGTAATAATCTTTGGATTATTACCTGAACTATGAGCAAATTGGCTTAGAATCAATAAGATCAGAGAGTTGAATGTGTAGCTGAAAGATTGGTGTGGGAGAAATGATTTCAATTCATGGGGCACCAGCACCAGTACTGGGGAAAGGTGATAAGCACAGCACTAGTGTGCAGGACAAAGTGGCAGAGCCAGAGGCAGCTATGGGCAGTTATGTTTGGAGAATGGAGGACAGCCACAGCCCTGCTTAGCTGAGCACAGATGAAGGGTCTCAGGAGTCACAGGAAAGGAGGCTCCACTTAGATCAGCAACAACAGATGTGCTCCTGCATGTCAGAGTTCTCTAAGGCAGTACAGGATTATATGCCGAGAATTTTTAAAAATTTATTTCATGGGATGTGGGCATCTCTGGCAAGGCCAGCATTTGTTGCCCATCCCTAATTGCCCTTGAAAAGCTGGCAGTGAGTTGCCTTCTTGAACCACTGCAGTCCATCTGGTGCAGATGCACCCGTAGTGCTGTTAGGGAGGGAGTTCCAGGATTTTGACCCAGCAAGAGTGAAGAAAGGGTGATATAATTTCAAGTCAGAATGGTGTGTGGCTTGGAGGGGAACTTGAAGGTGGTAGTGTTCCCACACATCTGCTGCCCTTGTCCTTCGAGGTGGAAGAGGTCGCGGGTTTGGAAGGAGACATGGTGAGTTGCTGAAGTGCATCTTGTAGATGGTACACACTGCAGTCTCCGTGCATCAGTGGTGGAGGGAGTCAATGTTTAAGGTTGTGGATGGGGTGCCAATCAAGCAGCTGCTTTGTCCTGGATCTTCTTGAGTGTTGTTGGAGCTGCACCCATCCAGGCAAGTGGAGAGTATTCCATCATACTCCTGACTTGTGACTTGTAGATGGTGGACAGGCTTTGGGGAGTCCATTCAGCTCATGTGCACCACACGGCTCAGGTCTTTGAGCACATGAGCTCATCCATTGAGAGAGTGGCTAACTTCGTGGAGAGCCATATGCAGCAGCCCTCAGAGTGTGCACAGGAACTGCGCGCTGAAGTTCACTGAATGCATGTTGGACTATGTAGCAAGGACCAATCAGTGGTGCTGATGGCGCAGAGATGTTTGGAGGGGATGCCAGTTGCTCCCCTACAGCCATCTGGAGTGCCAGCCAAGGGCTGAGGCTGTCACCAAGGAGGATGAAGGTGCTACCCCTCATGGAGTGCTATCATCATCTTCGGCCTCCTTGGCCTCTCTGTGCAGCAGTGCCCGTGACAGTGGCTGTCCTGCAATGATACCAGCGCAGCAGCTCCATGTATCGCAGCCGCAGGCAGAGACAAATGAGCAGGCTGACTTCACCTCCTCCGAGGGGAGCACCACATAGAAGTGGCTGACGGTGGAGGCCACCACATAGGGTAGAGCACTGAGTGGGTCACTGGGGTGTCTTCTACCTGTAACTGTGCACTGTTTTCCTTTTTGAGCACCATGTAAATATTGACACATGAAGCCAGATGGGTGAGCCTGTTTTTATTAATGGAGGTACATCAAAAGAGGGATGAAGTGGTGAAGGCGATGGTGAAACCTCTGGACAGATGTGCATCCTTTATTGACTGTAAGAGTTTGCATGTTCCAGGCTGCGTCATCAATGGAAGTATTAGCTCAGGCAGCTCAGAGTGATTTGCAAACCATGTCGTTGCTCCTGTGTCAGAGGGGCTCATTCGAAACGAGCCTAAATCAGATGATGCAGGATGTGGTAGCATCCTGCCAAGACCCTCAAGCTCCGTGCCGGGCCCAGTCTCCCCCCTGTGTAGCCAGGGCTCTTCAGCATTCTGCATCTTCCCCCTCCACCTGCTATTCTTCCTTCTCTTCCATGTCCTGCTCCTCTTCCGCCAATGAACTGTGTCCTTCCAGGGCCTCACTGTCTTCGAGGTCCACACCTCTCTGGAGGGCCATGTTATGCAGAGTGCAGCAGACCACCACAATGAGCAAGACCCTTGCACAAGTGTACTACAGGGTGCCACCCAACCAGTCCAGGCACCAGACCCACATCTTCAGAAGCTTGATGGCCTGCTCAGTGGTTGGTCTATTGAGCAGATAGCCTTGGTTGTATGATCTCTGTGCCTCTTGTAGAGAGGTGAGTAGCAAGCTCTAAAATCTCTAAAATCCATCCACCTAGTTTGTAGGATGGAGTGATGAGCTGTGACAGCCTGGACTACTGGAGGATGAAGGAATCATGGCAGCTGACAGGAAGGTGAGCACACATATAGAGGAAGCTCAGAGACCAGCTGAACGTTAAGGAAGCGGGAGCCATTCCTGTTGATGGATTTCACTGTCCGGTCGTTGGGTGCCATGATGACCACAATGGTGCAGTCAATGATTCCCTGCACCTGGGGGAATCCAGGAATGGAGGTGAAACCCACTGCTCTCTCTGCGAGGCCCCTTCACTCTTGAATTGAATGTACTGTCCAGCTCTGGCAAATAGGGCATTAGTGTCCTTTGAGATGCAGGTGTTATGCAGCAGTGTGCGAGATGCTACCAAGGTCCACAGCCAGTAGGAACCAGAAGCAAAAAAGTTCAAGGCCACAGTGACCTTGACAGCCACTGGCAGGGCAAGGCGAGCAGTGCTGCGAGGTGTGAGGTCTTCGGCGACGAGGGCATGGATGTTCGTGACCATCTGCCTGCATAGGTGCAGTTTCCTGTGACACTGGTTCTCGGTCACCTCCAGGTAGCTCATAGATCCTACACTGGAGGTATGGCCTCCGTGTCATTCTTACCCCTCATTCCTGTCCTCTGCCCTCCTAATGCCCAGGGCTCTGCCCTTCATGAGGACCCAAAATTTGAGAGTCATGCCCCCATTGCCAGCTGCTGATTTCCTTGTGCTCCGGTGGTTCCCCCAACTGTGTTTGGCAGCATTTTCCCCTCCTCATACTCCGCAATGCCCCAAGTGTTATGATTCCCCCTGCACTGTCTGAGCACTTACAGAGCACTCGTCCCACAACTTGCACTGACCTGATGACATCTGTTTTCCAATGTCCAAGTCCCCCTCTGCGTTGTTCACCCTTTCATGGGGCCCAGTTAATTCCTTGGGGCAGCCACGACTGACTCCCCTCTGTGTGTCCACCTCCATTCAACTGGTCTGCCCCAAAAAGTGCATGCAGCACATGCGTCCCCGTGAAAATCAGAACATTCCCCTTAACAATCTCTCAATGAGCTCTTTAACAATGTTAATTGGCCTTCTTAATGGATCGGGCGGAATTTCGGGGCTGCCCTCCCCCCACCCTGCTGAAACTTGTCGGTGCCAGGAACAGCTCCAGGAAACCAGCACGCTATAGGGGAGTCAAGGTTATGGGGAGCAGGTAGGAAAGTGGAGTTGAAGTCAAAATCAGATCAGCCATGATATTGTTGAATGGTGAAGCAGGTTCAAGGGGACATATGGCCTACTCCTGCTCCTATTTCTTATGTTCTTATTGCCTTTAGCTATGTGATCTGGTTTCAACCCACCAAGCCATTATTCAGAGTTGGTACCCTAAGTAAAATGTATTTTCTTTGATGTTGGAACATGAGACACCCAAATGTCTGATTTAGTTAAACTACCTCCCACTTTCCCTACTGAGTGAATGAATTAAGAAAATTCTTGGTAACTTGGGTGTCATAAAGGAACTATTTCATCACAATGGTGTGAAATTGTTGAGATTATACGCAACAATCTCTCCTTTGTTTTCTTAATTAACATTCCAATTTACTATGGCAACCAGCCTGAACTCAGCCCAACTAGTTTATTGCTGAGACAAAATGTTGTATTTAACTATTACAGAACCATATAGTTAAGAAAATGCAATTCAAGCACATTTGCTTTACTAACATCTAGTTGTGTTACAGGGAGCTGTCTCATCATCCTGTCCAAAATTTATCCCTCAACAAATACCCATAAAACAGACTATCTGGTCAAAATTGCATAATTAATTGAGATTTTCACCTGAGTTGCCCTTTTGTCCCTTGATTGGAGTGCGTATGGAGCAAAGGCTGCAGCAGTTTAAATTTAAGATCATTGTTGTGTTACAAGTGCTTCCATTTTTTGTTAAATTTTGAAGACTTGTGGTTTAAAACTGAAAAGGAGTCCATGGATTTCTTTTTTACAAGGGTCATTGAGAAGTCTGGACTGTAAACAGTTACTGGAAGGCCCCTGTCTTCAAATAATTACCCAGCAGGAGTTGTTTTTGACTTGGGGAAGATGTTTACAGAGAAGTGACAGGTCAAGATTTATAGGGATCAGTAAACTTAACTCCTGACATTGTTTATGGTTTCTCTTTGGACAGTGAGTTGGAATATGGACAATGGTTTGAAAAGACAGTTGGAGAAAACTTGCCAAGGAAGCAAAACCCCAGCTCAGTCTGTTCCAGCTCTTTGAAAACACCTGCCAGTTTTCCATCTCTTGAGAAACTGAGAAGCAACTGTGAGAAACTGTCGGAAACTCTGTTACTGCATTTTCCCTGGAAAGCCTGCCCAAACTGACATCGCCTGACAAGAACTGTTCTAGGACGATCCCTAGATCTATACATATTTGGGACGAAAACCAAATAAAACTTCTGGTGCCTTTTCAAGTCTCTTTTTTCTTCAAGAATTAGCAAGTATTTTGGCCAATGTATTTTTTGGTTTTATTTGTACTGAAGTTCTAAAGAGTAAATCTCTATTTTTTCAGTTAACCGGTGTGTGTGTGTGTGTGTGTGTGTGTGTGTGTGTGTGTGTGTGTGTGTGTGTGTGTGTGTGTGTGTGTGTGTGTGTGTGTGTGTGTGTGTGTGTGTGTGAGAGAGAGAGAGAGAGAGAGAGAGCGGCTAAAATAAAAAGGGAACTTTTATATTTTGATCTGTGTGTTTATGCTTTGCTTTATTACCAGTTAAGACTTGCTTTACAATAAACAGATAATTTTGTTATTTATTAAAGAAAGCTGGTTGGTGTGTTTTATTCTGGGTTGAAAATAGAATCTACGATTGACCGTGTTGGTAAGTGGGAAAAAATTGAAATATATGTTGTGACCTGTGGAGAAAGGGAACTAGAATAAACAGTGCACTCCTCCTGCCTCGGTCATAACAGTTGTCCTGTTCCCACCTGGTAAACCAAGTTAAAATCAGCCCTCATATCCCCAAACCAGGTATTTATAAAAGCAGAACAAAATAATTTTTAAAATTATTATTAAACATACAAGAATGGACAGTGCCGGCTTGTGATTTTAGTGTAGCCTTTAGTTTATCTTTTTTAAAATGAGAAAAAAACACAATATAAACATTTTAACAAATGCTTTTAAAGAAATGTGCTAATTTGTGAATTTGGTACACATCCTATCAAATATTTATATCTTTCCGTAAGCTTTACTGTTTTCATGAAGTTGAAAAGTGCATGATCTAAACTTTTTTCCGCAGAAATTTTTCATTTCCTATGTGTTTGAAAAGCAACATCCTGAATGGTAGCCCCGTTTCATACAATTCTTTGAAATGTTGAGAATAAAACACAAAAATGTGGTATGTTAGCGCCCCCTGAAGTGTAAAACATTAATCTACGTATTAGATTTTTTAATATAATAATTTTTGAAATAGAAGCAACAGCATGGTCTTTTACTTAATGTGATAGAACTTAGCAGTCTCAACCAAGCATATTTTCCACATGGGACAACAATAAGAGGAGTTTCCATATCTCCTGAGAACAAGACTGGACCCAAGAGTAAGCCTGGGATATATAACTTCCAAGCAATACCCTCAGACTTTGTTTCCTGTCTGTCAAATAACTTTATAGCCATGCTGCTATATTTCCTCTTCTAACACACACTAATTTTTGTAACAAGCCTCCTGTGAGACATCTTATTGAAACTGAAAATCCATATACGCCACATGTACTGCATCCCTCTATCCAATCTCAAAGTAAACAATGACACTTGTAGAAATCAACAGAAATAGACGTTAAAACATGATAATTTCTTTTTAAAAAATGGTCAATGGGACTTGAATTGATAGCAATAGGGCAAATTATACTTTGTATGAATTTGAAATATAATTCTAAAAATAAATAATACTGGTTGGTCTCCCATGGCATTGCTCCTGGGTACTCTGGGCCTGGGTCACACTTGTGATGTTTTCCTTTTAGTCCGTGATAACCTAGGAAACAGATGGTTTGGGTCTGGGAGTGCAGGACAATGCTAGGAGGGTGGACCAGGGGCCAGAGGCCAGAGGGACCAGGAGCCAGGGACCATGGTCCAGAATTTTAAAATTAAAACTAAATGAAATAGGTGTTTACATGTTTTATAGTACAAGGGGTGAAGCAAACTATGATGGCAGCTGTTATGAAAGAAACATTTTTAACCATTCCATAATTAGCAATCAGAAGAGTACCTGAAGGAAGAATATTTTGTTCATCCAATCAGGAAATCGCAATATGTCTCTGAAGCACCAGAACATGTTTTTATGATTGACAGTAAGATTGACTATTTACATGACATGCTCCAACTTACTGTTTGCAATTCACCAACCTACCTGTACAGTACTGTATTAAGATTGAGGAAAAGGTGACAACTAATCTGTAAGTTTCATTATATCAGAGTGATGTGGGCGTTGACACTGGTGCATTCTAGGCATTGTAGTTCATTTATGTGCCATTCAAAGTGTTGTTGATGGATTCTGCCACTACGCAATTGAGTGAGCCTTTACACTCAGGGAAGGCCATAGTATTTCATAGAACCTGAGGAATGCAGCAGAAAATTCAACCTCCAAACTTCAGAGACAGGGGAAGACTTGTTTGTGAGAACCTTAAAGGCATTTATAACATTTTTTAAAAATGTATGTTTTTTTAAACAGAGCTATAACTTATTTATAGGATTGTTATAAATGTTATTTATAAAGACATATAATCTGTTGGTCCAGAAATAAAAATGGTAGATAACACATTTAAAATATAAATACAAGGATTTGTTGAAACTGCTTTTCTGTGGGCTTGTGCAGGATTGGCACTGAACAATATTTCAGTTAATCCATGCATTTAATGTGATTATTTGGGCCAGAGAGAATTTGTTTTTTTCTGCTACGAACAGGTTGACTGTGCCTCATACAGATTTAAGATATGATGCACAAGACTTGTACTTTTATTTCTCCTTGTTCTGTGACTTTTGATTCCATTTTTAGCCTTTCTTTTCAGGCCCTCTATTTCACACTTCATTCCCCAGCCAAGAGAATATGAAAGGTAAACTAATCTGTTAACAATGTCTCTGAGTGGGAAGATCTATGGTGAGGGTTACAAGTATTACCGGGGTAGATTTATACTCTTGATAATTCTGCATGAGGATCTGTGAGCAAGAAACTGCATCATATCACTTAATTCTGGATCACACGAACACAAGCATCTGCATCAGTGCTTTGGAAATCAATGATAACCCTTGTGTACTACACTGACGAGTACAATGCACCGATCTGGACCAGACGCAGCCACATTCAATTTGTTGATGTCCGCCTGAACACTGCAATGCAGTGGTTCATTGGAACACTTAACCTGACCCCAACACTATGACTGCCCATGCTGATGCACTTCGCTCCCCCATCTTTTCGCTGAAATGCAGCAGCCCTCTGGGAAGTTCAGCGAATTGAGGAAAACGAACATCACCCCATCCACCAGGACCTCAACAATGTCCCTCAAAGCTGCTTGAAGTCACACAAGCCCTTTTGGATTCACGCACCTAAACTTTGACAATGTGATTTCAACCTGATGAAGCTTGGAAAGCCAAATGGAGTTCAAAAGAAGTCACAAACACCTTGTGAAAGACCTGACACAGAAGATCACTGACTTTGATCTGTCAAGGGGAACCCCAAACCTCACCCACACAAAATGTGGCAGATACAGATACTTGATGCACAAATGGAAAATTAAAAATTCTTCAGTGTGTGACTTTGATCACCCAGAACAGACCATGGAACATATAATGACTCAATGCCCAAATCACAAATACGAATGAGGTATCACAATGATACACTCTACTGCTCTTGACACAATTATCTGACTGAACCATCTGAATGTAAAATTATATTTGTTGTTCTACATCTACATCAGCCATAAGGAAGAGAGACTAACACACCACCATGTTACACACTTAGGCCACTCTCAAGTATCAAGTATAATCTTTTAGATACATTTTTAATCATCTATTTTGCCTTGTTCCCCATTTTGATACATTAAATTAAATAGTGATTTTCAGTAACTATGAACAACTTAATCAACCACATGTGAGCTGTTTTTATTCAGAATATTGAGTATGTCCGCACTTTTCACACAAGAAGTTACATTTCAATTGATAGACAGCAGCAAGCCTACCAAAACAAATTTTGCGTGGCTTATGTGAAGGAAACAACCATGTAATCCGAATCCCCAGTGCTATCCAAAGAAAATCAGAAACCAAGCAGAAGTAATACACGTGGATTATGGCCTGATCAAAAATTAGGTCACTGCAACTGCTACAGAAAAATTCCCCTACCTCTCCACTCACACATCAACCCAAATTATACCTTTCCTTGCTCAAAAGTAAGGAAGTTAAGTTGTTGCATATATAAACCAAATCACTCTGGGTCAGTTATCATTTCATTTTGCAGGCTGAGCAGAAGAAACATCCCAGAAATTAACTATTCAATATCTTATTAGAAAAAAAAATAAGAGGAACATGTAGTATAGGGACAAGGGGTTAATGTTGGAAACAGTGAGAGCAATCCCACCCACTGTAGAGATGATGATGTAATAGTCACATGGTAATGGGCTTTGAAAGGAGAGAGTAGCAGCACGAAGGATTCTAGTAAGGAGGCTTAAGGAGAGTGCAAATAGTAATGTATATATCATAAAGAGTTCTTACTTGAACTAATATAGACTCCTAGACTTTATCTACAATGCCCTTGTTATGCTACAACAACAACTACAACAACAATATGCAACAGAAAACCTTAAAGCAGCAGTCATTAAAAAGAGGTCACAAGCATAGAACATAGAACAGTACAGCACAGTACAGGCCCTTTGGCCCACGATGTTGTGCCGACCCTTTAACCTACTCTAAGATCAAACTACTTACATACCCTTCATTCTACTATCATCCATGTACCTATCCAAGAGTCGCTTAAATGTCCCTAATGTATCTGCTTCTACTACCACCGCTGGCAGTGCATTCCACGCACTCACCACTCTCTGTGTAAAGAACCTACCTCTGACATCTCCCCGAAACCTTCCTCTAATCACCTTAAAATTATGCCCCCTGGTGATAGCCCTTTCTGCCCTGGGAAAAAGTCTCTGGCTATCCACTCTATCTATGCCTCTCATCATATTGTACACCTCTATCAAGTCACCTCTCATCCTCCATCGCTCCAATGAGAAAAGCCCTAGCTCGCTCAACCTTTCTTTATAAGACATGCCCTCCAGTCCAGGCAGCATCCTGGTAAATCTCCTCTGCACCCGCTCTAAAGCTTCCACATCCTTCCTATAATGAGGCGACCAGAACTGAACACAATATTCCAAGTGTGGTCTAACCGGGGCTTTATAGAGCTGCAGCATAACCTCGCGGCTCTTAAACTCAATCCCCCTGTTAATGAAAGCCAACACCCCATACGCCTTCTTAACAACCCTATCAACTTGGGTGGCAACTTTGAGCGATCTATGGACGTGGACCCCAAGATCCCTCTGCTTCTCCACACTACCAAGAATCCTGTCTTTAAGCCTGTATTCTGCATTCACATTCGACCTTCCAAAATGAATCGCTTCACACTTTTCCAGGTTGAACTCCATCTGCCACTTCTCAGCCCAGCTCTGCATCCTGTCAATGTCCCGTTGCAACCTACAACAGCCCTCCACACTATCCACAACTCCAGCAACCTTTGTGTCATCAGCAAACTTACTAACCCAGCCTTCCACTTCCTCATCCAAGTCATTTATAAAAATCACAAAGAGCAGAGGTCCCAGAACAGATCCCTGCGGAACACCACTGGTCACCGAGCTCCATGCTGAATACTTTCCATCTACTACCACCCTCTGTCTTCTATGGGCCAGCCAATTCTGTATCCAGACAGCCAAATTTCCCTGTATCCCATGCCTCCTTACTTTCTGAATGAGCCTACCATGGGGAACCTTATCAAACGCCTTGCTAAAATCCATATACATCACATCCACTGCTCTTCCTTCATCAATGTGTTTTGTCACATCCTCAAAGAATTCAATAAGGCTTGTGAGGCATGACCTGCCCCTCACAAAGCCATGCTGACTATTTCTAATCAAACTATGCTTTTCCAAATAATCATAAATCCTGTCTCTCAGAATCCTCTCCAATAATTTGCCCACCACCGACGTAAGACTGACTGGTCTATAATTCCCAGGGTTATCCCTATTCCCTTTCTTGAACAAGGGAATAACATTTGCCACCCTCCAATCATCTGGTACTACTCCAGTGGACAGTGAGGATGCAAAGATCATCGCCAAAGGCGAGGTAATCTCTTCCCTCACTTCCCGTAATATCCTTGGGTATATCCCGTATGGCCCCGGGGACTTATCTATCCTCATGTCTTTCAAAATTTCCAGCACGTCCTCCTTCTTAACATCAACCTGTTTGAGCATATCAGCCTGTTTCACGCTGTCCTCACAAACGACAAAGTCCCTCTCACTAGTGAATACTGAAGCAAAGTATTCATTAAGGACCTCCCCTACCTCCTCCGACTCCAGGCACAAGTTCCCTCCACTATCCCTGATCGGCCCTACCCTCACTCTGGCCATCCTCTTGTTCCTCACATAAGTGTAGAACGCCTTGGGATTTTCCTTAATCCTACCCGCCAAGACTTTTTCATGTCCCCTTCTAGCTCTCCTAAGTCCATTCTTCAGTTCCTTCCTGGCTACCTTGTATCCCTCTAGAGCCCTGTCTGATCCTTGCTTCCTCAACCTTAAGTAAACTTCCCTCTTCCTCTTGACTAGCTGTTCCACATCTCTTGTCATCCAAGGTTCCTTCACCCTACCATCCCTTCCTTGCCTCAACGAGACAAATCTATCCAGCAGTCGCAGCAAGTGCTCCCTAAACAACCTCCACATTTCTGTCGTGCATTTCCCTGAGAACATCTGTTCCCAATTTAAGCTTCCCAGTTCCTGCCTAATAGCATTGTAATTCCACCTCCCCCAATTAAATATTTTCCCATCCCGTCTGCTCCTATCCCTCTCCATGACTATAGTAAAGGTCAGGGAGTTGTGATCACTATCACCGAAATGCTCTCCCACCGAGAGATTTGCCACCTGGCCTGGTTCATTGCCAAGCACCAAATCCAACATAGCCTCCCCTCTAGTCGGCCTATCTACATATTGAGTCAGGAAACCTTCCTGGACACACCTGACAAAATCTGCTCCATCCAAACTATTTGCACTATGGAGGTCCCAATCAATATTAGGGAAGTTGAAGTCACCCATGACAACAACCCTGTTACTTCTGCACCTTTCCAAAATCTGCCTCCCAATATGTTCCTCCGTGTCTCTGTTGCTATTGGGGGTCTATAGAAAACTCCCAATAAAGTGACTGCTCCTTTTCTGTTTCTGACTTCCACCCATACTGACTCAGTAGACAAACCCTCCTCGACGACCTCCCTTTCTGCAGCTGTGATACTATCCCTGATTAGCAATGCCACTCCCCCATCTCTTTTACCTCCCTCCCTATTCCTTTTGAAACATTTAAACCCCGGAACATCCAACATCCATTCTTGCCCCTGTGATATCCAAGTCTCCGTAATGGCCACAACATCGTAGCTCCAAGTACTGATCCATGCTCTAAGTTCATCACCCTTAATCCTGACACTTCTTGCGTTAAAATAGACACACTTCAACCCATCATACTGGCTGCAACTTTGCCCTGTCAACTGTCTAACCTTCCTCACAGACTCTCTGCACTCTGTATCTGCCTGTTCAACAGCTGTCCCATCCACTGATCCGTAGCTCCGGTTCCCATCTCCCTGCCAAACTAGTTTAGACCCTCCCGAAGAGCTCTAGCAAACCTCCCGCCCAGGATATTGGTGCCCCTCCAGTTCAGATGCAACCCGTCCTTCTTGTACAGGTCCCACCTTCCCCAGAAGGTATCCCAATGATCCACATATCTGAAGCATGTGGAATTAAATTTTTTATTATGAACAGTGAAAGCAACATGGTCCCATAGGCTGGATATATGTTGGAGTTATTCTGGATGTGTCGTTTCTAACTGAAAATCTTTCTGCCTTCCCCCTTTGTTTACTGATGCTACTTTGTGTTGACATGGCATTGTCATGGTAACATGCCGAGATTGTTCCAGGCTCATACCACACTGGTACAAAGTCCCAATTCCCAACATAGAACCATAACCCTTCAAAAGACATTGTTACTTCAATATAGAATATTCTGATGTAGGTTTGAGTCAGTGACATTAAAAGTATTGCATGCAATCAAAAGGAAGGAAGTATTAAAGATTAATTTTCCTGGTTAACTCTCTGCATTGGTAATTATCCTCTGCGGACAACAGGAAAATAGTGCGTACAATAACAGTCTCATTAGCAAGCTGCCCATGGATATGTTCCATGTTGCACTTGTACAGCTGGCAGTAACAATTGTCATTGGCATTCATTACCATGGCAACTGGCTGGGAAATGAGCCAGTCCTGTGCAAGTGCTAGAAAAGACGAGTTTTTTTCTGAATTTAAGGTGTATTACACTGTGATCTAGGGCTGGAATTTCATAAATTTGTCACCTACCAATACATGAAAATAAAAACATTTAAAAACATCAAGGTATGAATTTTAATTACTATATTATATACTTTATAAATACAGAAATAAATTGGAAGTCAGCAAAGAAGTGGGAATAACAGAAATATTGGTCAATTATATTATTGATAATTTCAAAGTCATAACCAGTTTGTTGCAGTCCTTATTGTGCTCATTTAAAGGTAGAGTTCCATAAAATCAAAATTAATCAAGTCATCCTGTGAATTTTTTAGCTATTTTCAGAAGATCTGTTGAAAGAAACTGGGCCTGAAATTGCATTTTTTTTTAATGCTAAATCAGTGCAGTTCTGACTTAGGGGACTAGAATTTGTTTGGTTGAGGGGCCGGTGCATTAGTAATTCAAATACATCAGAGATACATCTGTTCCAAAATAGACACTAAACTCGGATATAATGTATTGCTGGCAGGCCATGCACCCGTCCCCAAAGTGGTGCATGTCTGTTAATGACAGAGTAATAACCGCCAAAACTGTTGTCCCAGAAATTCTACCAGTTACAGCATTGGACCTGACTTAAATTAAGCTTATAGAAAATAGGGCTACGTTAGCATGACTTGTCAAACCAAGAAGTGGTAAAGCTTACAGGCCTTACATATCTGCAAGTTTTGTCTAAATCACCAGTTTTGACTGAAACATTTAGAATGTTTTTTTCAGCATCTATGGAAAAATTTTGCAATTTGCCTTTTGGCATGTTTCAGGCAGGTGAATCTCTTTCTTGTCAAGGAGCTGTTACCATCGGGCGCAATATGGCCATTCCCGTATTGGTTCTTATACTGGAAGCAGAGCAGGAACAGGAGGAATAAGAAATGGCAGACAGACGCAGGATAAGGCTGCAACAAAGCAGAAGATCCTTCCACCAGACTCTACAGGCAACACTGCTCCATTGATGATATCACAGGACGCATTTGCTCAAGGATACCGTTATGTTTTCTTTTCCAATATAGCATCCAATACTATAACCACTGGGCACCGTCACCCAATATAGTGGCCACCGGGCACTGTCACCCAAGACCAAGTCCATCCGTGCAGAGTGCCCAGCACTGCAGGGCGACAACGTCTTCTGCTCTCCCCTCTTATCTTATCCACAGCTCCCCATGGCTGCCTTCCTCTGGCAGCACTGAAGCCACACCTCGGTGCCGCCATCTTTCAACGGCCGGGGATCAGAAGGGATGTGATCCCCACCCGTCTTTGACTTAATTACAAACCCCCTATTGAATTATGATCAGTTCCATGTAAATATATTACAACGAACTGTTCAGCAATTTAAATTGCAGTCCCGCCACATGAGGGGTACCGACGTTGTCTTGAAGCTTTTGGACAAAATCTGGAACCAACATCACAATGTCAGATTTCTGGTTGAGTGTGTCTGTCACTATTCTACAGCTCCTCCATACTTCCATTGCCGCTTCTGCTGGCCTCACTAAATTCTGCCCCATATGACTGAGTTCCATCCTAAGTCTACTGCTGATCAAACAGACTTTGTTATGACCGGGTGAGGAAGGGGTCTCAGGCTCCCCTCTCGCCCCTTTCCTGGTTTGGCCGTAATAGGGTTTAATTTTTTAAAACATAGTGTCTTTCGCTTCACCTCAGTGAGTCTTTGCTCACTGCTTTCTAATTGTAATTGTATACAAACCAATCAGACAGGCTTCCTCAGATTTAAACAAGAAAGATGTAAGTTTATTAACACTTAACACCCTAACTCAGTTAAAACTACTACAAATACGCAATGCAACCACACTATCATGCATACGCAATAAACACACACACAATTAGATATAGAGGAGGAGAAAGAATTAAAGGGAGAAGGTTTGAAGTAGTAGATGGAATTCAGTTACTGTTTTTGGTTTGGATGTAAAGACCTTGATTGGAGTTAAGTCTTGCAGTTCTTGTTGGGGCCTAGTGCACACTTTTAAACTTGTTTTGCTGGTACCAGAAGGCTGCAGGGGTCTTCTGTCTTGAGGCTTAAGTTGCTTCCATGGGTCCCTGAAATGTTGCATGAGAGAGACAGAGAGAGAGAGAGACTTTGCTTCTCTTTGGTCTTCAAAATTGCAGTCTGCCCAAAACTTTCTGTGAGGCACAATTCAATCAATTCCCAGGTTGGCCAGCAGGTTAGTCATGTGACCAGCTCTTTGTTTGAAACAGCATTGCCTGCGAGGTTGTTGATTCTTCAAAGCTTACTAGACACACTCAGTGGTGGGGTGGGGGGGTGGGGGGCTGCAGTGTTGGGGGTGGAATGCTGGCTCTTACAAAGACAATGACTTTCAATGTCTTTTGATCATCACTATTGACAAAACTGATCTGGCTAATTGAATCAGGGAGCACTCCCGTTGTCCCTCTATGCAACTGTCTTTCAGAATGCAAATGTGCAGCCATGTTTTTGGCTATTCAGTTCTGTGGTCTTTTTAAATAAGTTATGCTCAATGTCCAGTAAAAGTTCAAATAGTGTTCTATGTGATGAAAGTGATATGTTTCCATTTGGCAGGTGTGGTTTCGTCACACCAGACATGTACAGATGTTCTCTTGCAATGTAATGCCATGCTACTACCCTCAATAAAGGAACTCACTATCTCAGTGTTATCTGGCCCCTGATGTGTGGTTAGTGCCTTGATATCCGAAGTCTTGGTAACCACAAGGAAAGGAAAACATAATATGGTGGCAGCAGTGAGGTTTTTCTTTTCATTTTAGAGCCCACTAAACATAACATCAGCTAGGGGTGGTGAAGATTTGAAGAGTTGAATACTCAAAGATTCTTGAAATCTAAGTTCACCATTGATGGTGGAGAAACTGGAAGTGGCTGGTAAGCAATATCGAACTTTGGGGTCAAAACTACGAATTCAATAAAGAGTGAGTGGTGTAAAAAATGAAGACTACTATGCAACAGGTTCTGTATGCTTTAAAATTGGAACAGCATGTCGAGAGGTATAGCGCTGGGCAGTGCTCAGCTAGGGAAGGCGAGTTACAGGGAGACAGGCAGCCGGACCGTTCACGAGCAAAGAAAGTTGGAACGATCATTGAAATTGCGTGAAAAAGGGTCGTGAAAGTTAATGGCAAAAATGAAAGTAAAAGTCTGTACGCCATTACAGGCTGTGTACGCACCATGGTGCCCTCCTACCACAACCGAGGGCGGAGTCAGGAAAAAATCACATGAAAGTGGCAACTGCAGCACTCAATTACTGCTTCAGCATTAGGACAAGCTGTGGCAAGCTGAGGAACTGCAGCATCTACAGTGACTGCAGCTTTCAGGCCCTGAGCAGCAAAACGGCAGGGACATGGTTTGAAAACACAGAAAGCAGCAGGAAAAGTGACTGCAAAACTTCCAAGCATCAATTGGAAAGTGACAATTTATTATCGGAGTTCAGGCTGTTCAAACAAAGAACAGAGCTTTGGTTCACCGACCTGGGAGTCTCTGAGGCAGATAAGCAGGCCGTCAAAATCTATATTGGGATTGGAAACAAAGGCCAACATCAAGTAAATACATCTGGGCTTACAGATGAGGACCAAAGGGAACGGGAAAACATCTGAATAACTCTAGAAGACCAGTTAAGAGTCCAAATTAATTTTCACATCCATAGACTAGAGTTTATGGTCCATTGACCACTTTATTAGTAGGTGCAGGGAACAGGGTGCATACTGCAACTTTTCAGACGCCGAGCTAGCCGAAAGAATTGCCGAGCTGGTGATTGCATCCACGCTTATCGATGCATTTCAGAAAGACTTGCGAGATAAACCCAAAGGTTGCAGCACTGACGAGCTGCTTAAGGAGGGACACAACGATGAAGACATCATTGTGGGCCGACAGTCTACAAGGTCTATGTACAACGTTGACGGTGAATACACTGACGAGTGTATTCAAGCCTGGGAAGCCATGTAAGAGATATAGACTTCTACACGTGCCAAAGAGTTGCCCAGCATTCTTTGATTTCTGCAAAGCATGCAGCATAAAGGGTCACTGGCAGAAACAATGCACAACAGTAAAGACTGAAGGAGCTGTGAGGAGTCATGCAAAGATTCCAGAAGACCACAAGCAGACACTACCTTCAGGCAACAATAAAGACCTGAACAGATTCTTTTTTTCATTATTCGTTCATGGGATGTGGGCATTGCTGGCTAGGAAGGGAGTTCCAGGATTTTGACCCAGCGATAGTGAAGGAACGGTGATATAATTTCAAGTCAGGATGGTGTGTGGCTTGGAGGGGAACTTGCAGGTGATGGTGTGTGGTAGAGGTCGCGGGTTTGGAAGGTGCTGTCCAAGGAGCCTTGGTGAGTTGCTGCGGTGCATCTTGTAAATGGTACACACTGCTGCCACTCTGCGTCAGTGGTGGAGGGAGTGAATGTTTAAGGTGGTAAATGGAGTGCCAATCAAGTGGGCAGCTTTGCCCTGGATGGTATCGAGCTTCATGAGTGTTGTTGGAGCTGCACCTATAGGTTTGTCCCGATGAGGCAGGGAAGGGATGGTAGGGTGAAGGAACCTTGGATGACAAGAGATGTGGAACAGCTAGTCAAGAGGAAGAGGGAAGTTTACTTAAGGTTGAGGAAGCAAGGATCAGACAGGGCTCTAGAGGGATACAAGGTAGCCAGGAAGGAACTGAAGAATGGACTTAGGAGAGCTAGAAGGGGACATGAAAAAGTCTTGGCGGGTAGGATTAAGGAAAATCCCAAGGCGTTCTACACTTATGTGAGGAACAAGAGGATGGCCAGAGTGAGGGTCGGGCCAATCAGGGATAGTGGAGGGAACTTGTGCCTGGAGTCGGAGGAGGTAGGGGAGGTCCTAAATGAATACTTTGCTTCAGTATTCACTAGTGAGAGGGACCTGGTCATTTGTGAGGACAGTCTGGAACAGGCTGATATGCTCGAACAGGTTGAGGTTAAGACGGAGGATGTGCTGGAAATTTTGAATGATATGAGGACAGATAAGTCCCCGGGGCCAGACAGGATATACCCAAGGATATTACAGGAAGCGAGGGAAGAGATTGCTGCGCCTTTGGCGATGATCTTTGCGTCTTCCCTGTCCTCTGGAGTAGTACCGGATGATTGGAGGGTGGCAAATGTTATTCCCTTGTTCAAGAAAGGGAATAGGGATAACCCTGGGAATTATAGACCAGTCAGTCTTACGTCGGTAGTGGGCAAATTATTGGAGAGGGTTCTGAGAGACAGGATTTATGATTATTTGGAAAAGCATGGTTTGATTAGAGAGTGTCAGCATGGCTTTGTAAGGGGCAGGTCATGCCTCACAAGCCTTATTGAATTCTTTGAAGATGTGACAAAACACATTGATGAAGGAAGAGCAGTGGATGTGGTGTATATGGATTTTAGCAAGGCGTTTGATAAGGTTCCCCATGGTAGGCTCATTCAGAAAATAAGGAGGCATGGGATTCAGGGAAATTTGGCTGTCTGGATACGTAATTGGCTGGCCCATAGAAGTCAGAGGGTGGTAGTAGATGGAAAGTATTCAGCATGGAGCTCGGTGACCAGTGGTGTTCCACATAGGTAAATTGGCCATTATAAATTGTCACCAGTATAGGTAGGTGGTAGGGAAATATAGGGACAGGTGGGGATGTTTGGTGGGAATATGGGATTAGTGTAGGATTAGTATAAATGGGTGGTTGATGTTCGGCACAGACTCGGTGGGCCGAAGGGCCTGTTTCAGTGCTGTATCTCTAATCTAATCTAATCAAAAAAATCTAATCAAGGATCTGTTCTGGGACCTCTGCTCTTTGTGATTTTTATAAATGACTTGGATGAGGAAGTGGAAGGCTGGGTTAGCAAGTTTTCCGATGACACGAAGGTTGCTGGAGTTGTGGATAGTGTGGAAGGCTGTTGTAGGTTGCAACGGGACATTGACAGGATGCAGAGCTGGGCTGAGAAGTGGCAGATGGTGTTCAACCTGGAAAAGTGTGAAGCGATTCATTTTGGAAGGTCGAATTTGAATGCAGAATACAGGTTTAAAGACAGGATTCTTGGCAGTGTGGAGGAACAGAGGGATCTTGGGGTTCACGTCCATAGATCGCTCAAAGTTGCCACCCAAGTTGATAGGGTTGTTAAGAAGGCGTATGGGGTGTTGGCTTTCATTAACAGGGGGATTGAGTTTAAGAGCCGCGAGATTATGCTGCAGCTCTATAAAGCCCTGGTTCGACCACTCTTGGAATATTGTGTTCAGTTCTGGTCGCCTCATTATAGGAAGGATATGGAAGCTTTAGAGAGGGTGCAGAGGAGATTTACCAGGATGCTGCCTGGACTGGAGGGCATGTCTTATAAAGAAAGGTTGAGAGAGCTAGGGCTTTTCTCATTGGAGCGAAGAAGGATGAGAGGTGACTTGATAGAGGGGTACAAGATGATGAGAGGCATAGATAGAGTGGATAGCCAGAGACTTTTTCCCAGGGTGGAAAGGGCTATCACCAGGGGGCATAATTTTAAGGTGATTGGAGGAAGGTTTCGGGATGATGTCAGAGGTAGGTTCTTTACACAGAGAGTGGTGGGTGCGTGGAATGCGCTGCCAGCGGTGGTAGTAGAAGCAGATACATTAGGGGCATTTAAGCGACTCTTCGATAGGTACATGGATGATAGTAGAATGAAGGGTAGGTAGTTAGTTTGATCTTAGAGTAGGTTAAAGGTTTGGCACAACATCGTGGGCCAAAAGGCCTGTACTGTGCTGTACTGTTCTATGTTCTATGTTCTATTCCATCACACTCCTGACTTATGCCTTGTAGATGGTGGACAGACAGTGAGGAGACAGGAGGTGAGTTACTCGCTTCAGAATTGCCAGCCTCTGACCTGCTCTTGTCGCCACTGCATTAATGTGGCTGGTCCAATTTAGTTCCTGGTCAATGGTAAACTCCAGGATGTTGATAGTGGGGTATTCAGCGATGGTAATGCCATTAAACGTCAAGGGGAGATATTTAGATTCTCTCTTGTTTGAGATGGTCATTGCCTGGCACAAATGTTACTTGCCACTTATTAGCCCAAGCCTGGGTGTTGTCCAAGTCTTGCTGCATCTGGGCATGGGCTGCTTCAGTATCTGAGGAGTTGCGAATAGTGCAGAACATTGTGCAATCATCAGCGAACATCCCCACTTCTGACCTTATGATGGAGGTATGGTCATTGACGAAGCAACTGAAGATGGTTGGGCCTAGGACAGTACCCTGAGAAACTCGTGCAGTGATGTCCCGGGACTGAGATGACTGATCTCCAACAACTACAGCCATCTTCTTTTGTGCTAGGTATGACTCCAACCAGCAGAGAGTTTTCCCCCGATTCCCAGTATTGCTAGGGCTCCTTGATGCATACTCGGTCAAATGCTGCCTTGATGTCAAGGGCAGTCACTCTCACCTCACTTCTGGAGTTCAGCTCTTTTGTCCATGTTTGGACCAAGGCAACAATGAGGCCAGGAGCTGAGTGGCCCTGGCGGAACCCAAACTGAGCATCAGTGAGCAGCTTATTGCTGAGCAAGTGCCACTTGATAGCACTGTCCACGACCCCTCCATCACTTTAATGATAATTGAGAGTAGACTGATGGGGTGGTAATTGGCCAGGTTGGATTTGTCTTGTTTTTTGTGCACAGGACATACCTGGGCAGTTTTCCACATTGCTGTGTAGATGCCAGTGTTGTAGCTATACTGGAACAACTCGGCTAAGGGAGAAGCTAGTTCTGCAGCACAAGTCTTCAGTGCTATTGCTGGAATGTTGGCAGGGCCCATAGCCATTGCAGTATCCAGTGCCTTCAGCCATTTCTTGATATCACGTGGAGCAAATCAGATTGGCTGATGACTGGCATCTGTGATGCTGGGGACCTCAGGAGGAGGCCAAAATGTATCATTAACTCAGCACTTCTGGCTGAATATGGATGCAAATGCTTCAGCCTTATCTTTTACACTGATGTTCTGGGTTCCCCCAATGTTGAGGATGGGGATATTTGTGGAGCCTCCTCCTCCTGTCAGTTGTTTAATTGTCCCATTCACAACTGGATGTGACAGGACTGCAGAGCTTAGATCTGATCCGTTGGTTGTGGGATTGCTTAGCGCTGTCTATTGCATGCTGTTTGGCAAGCTAGTAGACATCATTTTGAGGTATGTCTGGTGCTGCTCCTGGCATGCCCTCCTGCACTCTTCATTGAACCAGGGTTGATCCCCGGCTTGATGGTAATGGTAGAGTGGGGGATATGCTGGGCCATGAGGTTACAGAGTGTGGCTGAATATAATTCTGCTGCAGCGCCTCATGGATGCCCAGTTTTGAGTTGCTACATCTTTTCGAAATCTATCCCATTTAGCACGATGGTAGTGCCACACAACACGATGGTGGATACCTTCAGTGTGAAGATGAGACTTCGTCTCCGCAAGGACTGTGCGGTGGTCACTCCTACCAATACTGTCATGGACAGATGCGTCTGCGACAGGCAGATTGGTGAGGATGAGGTCAAGTAGGTTTTTCCCTCTTGTTGGTTCCCTCACTACCTGCTGCAGACCCAGTCTAGCCGCTATGTCCTTTAGGAATTGGCCAGCTCGGTCAGCAAGAGTGGGCACTGAGGGCCATTAGCGCGTCTTCTGAGGGGAGTAACAAAGGGAAAGGTGCTAAGAAAAGTTAGTCTGTCCAAGGACAGTGCTCTGGAGGGCTACTGAACAGCAGGCATGGGACTCAAACTCCTTGGCTGGGATTTTACACCCCCGTCACTGGGCTAGGAGGAGACTGATGTAAAATCAAGTGGGGGGTGGGGGCAGGGTCATCGTGCCCGTCACTTACCCTCCTCTGCTGCTGTTTCACCAGTGGCGGCAAAGGTGGCAAATCGCCTGCCCTCCCCTGGGCAAATGAGGCCCTTAAGTAGCCAATTAATGGCCATTTTAAGGTCTCTTCCCACCATCTAAGGAGGCTGCCCAGTAATATCTAGCGGCCTTCTTCTGCACTGGGGTGTCCCTCCTGATCGGGCACTCTGTGCCCCATGGAGGGCTCCCCCAGCAGCACGGACTGCCCCCACTAAAACTAACTCCCCTGCCCTGTTCTCCGACCCACATCCCCCTTGCCGGGTCCCAGCCGATTGACTGCGGTGAGGCCCGACCCCTACTTACCTCTTTGAAGGGTGACATCCATCTTTCCTTTTCTTGTTGTGCACAGTCCCAGCACTGGCCACCACTCCCAGTGGCCCTCGGATTGGCCAGCAGCTCTTCGAGGCAGGACATCCTGCCTCAGAGGGGCAGAAGCCATGATTTCTTCCAATTTAGGGCCTGGACCACACAAAATAGCAGCGTGGCTTCCAGGCCCACCAGAGGCAGGCTCTCCCCTGACTTTTCAGAGGGGCAGAAGCCATGACTTCTTCCAATTAAGGGCCTGGACCACACAAAATAGCAGCGTGGCTTCCAGGCCCAGCAGAGGCAGGCTCTCCCCTGACTTTTCAGCCAGTGGGTAGGGCCTCCGCCTCCTCGTGAAATCCCAGCCCTTGTCTTTGTTGGACCCCATGGCATAATGCAGCAGCTCTGATGGAGGGAGTATCAGGAGACAGCTGCGCTCGCCCGTGATGCCGGAAAAGATGAGCGACATCAGCCAGGTGCAAGATGTGATGGATTCTTCACATGGGGCCATTAAGGCTCCCATGGACCAGCCAACCACCTTCATCAACAGGAAGGGCTTCTATTCAATCAAAGTTCAACTGGTCTGCAACCACTGAACGTGTTTCCTGCAGGTGTGTGCCCGTTTCCCAGGATGCAGCCACGACGCCTACGTACTTGGACAATCTCAGGTGCCGCAGCTTTTCATGCTCCCTGCTCGCCTTCAGCAATGGATTCTTGGGGACAAAGGCTGCCCATTGAAAACTTTGCTAATCACGCATGTGAGGAACCCTCACACTGCAGCAGAGGAGAGGTACAACACTTGCCGTTCTTCCACCTGAGTGACCATCGAGCAGGCCATCAGGCTGCTGAAGATGAGATTCCAGTGCCTGGATCAATCCACTGGAGCCCTGAAGTATGCCCCAGCGAGGGTCTCAGGTATCGTTGTGGTCTGCTGTGCTCTGCACAATCTAGGACTGCAGAGAGGGGAGGCCTTGCATGAAGAGGACATGATTTATCGCCAGTCCTCAACTGATGAGGGGAACATGGAGGTCGCTAATGAGCAGGCTGCACTGGAAATTGAACCCCTTGCACCGGAGATCAGGCACATTGAGAGATGGACGAGGAAGGCAAGAGACAATCTCATACATACCTGCTTCCTGCCACCCTGATGTCCACTCCAAGTAAACTCAATGAAAGCTCACCTCACTCCATTTGCCTGTCACTTCCTTCCTATACACACATATATATTCAAAAACCAACGGTTAACCAGTTAAAAAAATTATGTTTTAAATTAGAGCTGTTTCTTAGGAATAAATAAATAACTGGGTTGTAAGTCTCGGTTGGTTACTTTCCCGGAGCAGTGAGGTGTCCCAGAGTTGAATAGTCAGATGCCACTTGAAGTCTCATGGCAAATTTGATGAACCGTCTGTAATAGATAGGCGTTGATGGCACTTTGGCTGCAGCAAGTGTCACACAGATCTTTCAAAAAAGAGTATACTAACAGGTCTATTTAGATTTTGAATTAGCAGTCTATCAGTAGAAACTTTACTGATTTTTAGATTTTTAGATTTAGAGACACAGCACTGAAACAGGCCCTTCGGCCCACCGAGTCTGTGCCGACCATTAACCACCCATTTATACTAATCCTGCACTAATCCCATATTCCTACCACATCCTCACCTGTCCCTATACTTCCCTACCACCTACCTATACAAGTGGCAATACTGAGAATTCCAGAACACCCAGAAACACAAAAGGCAACAGAAAGTCACTCCTAAGGCAGAGCCATCTTAGAGACTGGAAGTAAAAAGGAATTTTCTACCTCTAATAATGTAAAGAATCCTTTCGAGGTGTCTTTTCCTCTTTAGGTGAAACATAGTCTTTAGGCTTTTCTTAATACATTTGTGTGTGCTTCTATGAGATGCGTATTTGTGGGAGAAATTATGCCCACTCAGAATGTGTGCCTGATCACATGGCTGCAAAGAAGGCCTCAAATTGGTCCCTCACATAGAATCACAGAATTGTTACAGCGCAGAAGGAAGCCATTCGGTACATCGTGTTTGCTCTCCTAACGAGCATTTCACCTAGAGCCACTCCCTGCCTTCTCCCCATAATCCTGCACATTCTTACTTTTCATATAACAGTCTAATTCCCTTCTGAATGCCTTGATTGAACCTGCCTCCACCATACCCTCAAGCAGTGCATTCCAGCCCTTAATCACCCGCTGCGTGAAAACGTTTTTCCTCAAGTCACTTTTGCTTCTTTTACTAATTACTTTAAATCTGTGCCCTCTCAATCTCAATTTTCCCACGGGGGGAACAGTTTCTCTCCATCTACTCTGTCCAGACCCCTCGTGATTTTGAATGCCTCTATCAATTCTCCTCTCAGCCTTCTCTTCTCCAAGGAAAACAGTCCCAACTTCTCCAATCTATCTTCACAACTGAAATTCCTCATCCCTGGAATCATTCTCATGAATCTTTTCTGCACCTTCTCTAACGCCTTCACATCCTTCCTAAAGTGTGGCGCCCAGAACTGGACGCATTACTCAAGCTGAGGCTGAACTAGTGTCTTATAAAGGTTCAAGATAACCTCCTTGCTCTTGTACTCTATGTCACTATTAATAAAGCCCAGGATACTGTATGTTTTATGAACCACTCTCTCAACTTGCCCTGCCACCTTCAATGACATATGCACATATACACCCAGGCTCCTCTGCTCCTGCACCTCCTTTAAAATTGTACCCTTTATTTTATATTGTCTCTCCATGTTCTTCCTACCAAAATGTATCACTTCACATTTCTCGCATTGAACGTTATCTGCCACCTGTCCACCCATTCCACCAACTTGTCTATGTTCTTTTGAAGTTCTACACCATCCTCCTCACAGTTCACAATGCTTCCAAGCTTTGTATCATCTGCAAACTTTGAAATTATGCCCTGTACACCAAGGTCTAGGTTATCAATTTATATCAGGAAAAGCATGCGTCCCAACACTGACCCCTGGGGAACTCCACTACAAACCCTCCTCCATCCCGAAAAAGATCCATTAACAATTACTCCTAGTTTCCTGTCACTCAGCCAATTCCATATCCATGTTGCTACTGCCCTGTTTATTCCATAACTTATAACATTGCTCACAAGTCCTTTGTGCGGCATTGTGTCAAACACCTTTTGAAATTCCATGTATACCACATCAATTGCATTGTCCTCATCAACCCTCTCTGTTACCTCTTCAAAAAACACCAGCAAGTTAGTTAAACATGATTTTCCCTTAAGAAATCCACGCTGGCTTTCTTTAATTAACCCACATTTGTCCATGTGACTATTAATTTTGTCCAGAATTTTTCTTTCTAAAATTTTTCCCACCACCGAAGTTAAACTGACTGGCCTGTGTTTGCTGGGCTTATATTTACATCCTTTTTTGAACAAGCTGTAAAATTTGCAATTCTCCAGTCCTCTGGCATCTCTCCTGAGTCTAAGGAAGACTGAAAAATTATGGCCAGTACCTCCACAATTTCCATTCTCACTTCTCTCAGTATCCTTGGATGCATCTCATCCAGTCCTGGTGCCTTATCCACTTTAAGTACAGACAGCCTATCCTGTACCTCCTTCTTATCAATTTTAAACCCTTCTGGTGTCTGAATTACCTCCTCTTTCATCATGGCCTGGGTTGCATCTTCTTCCTTAGTAAATTTAATACCTCTGCCTCCATGCGCAAATCCCCTTTTTGGTTCCTACTTGGCCCCACTCCTCCTTTTACCACTTTTATATGGTTATAGAAAACTTTGGGATTCCCTTTTATATTAACTGCCAGTCTCTTTCCACACTTTCTCTGTGCTCCTCTTATTTGCTTTTTCACTTCCCCTCGGAACCTTCTATATTCAACCAATAGTTTTTTCTACCTGGCATCTGTCATAAGCACACTTTTTCTTCTTTATCTTAATCTCTACCTCTTTTGTCATTCAGGGGGCTCTGTATTTGTTTACCCTACCTTTCCCCTTCGAAAGAACATATCTTGACTGTGCCCGAACTATCTCGTCTTTGAAGGTAGCCCATTGTTCAGCTCCGCTTTTCCTGCCAACCTTTGACTCCAATTTATTCACCCCAGCTCCATTCTCACCCCATTGAAGTTGACTTTCTCCCTGTTAATTATTCTTTCTCTGGATTGTTCTTTGTCCTTTTCCATAGTCAGCCTAAACCTTATGATACAATGATCACTGTCCCCTAAATGATCTCCTACTGATACTTGATCAACTTGGCCCAGTTCATTCCCAAGAACCAGGTCTAGCAGTGCCTCCTTTCTTGTTGGACTAGTAGCATACTGCTGTAGAAAATTTTCCTGAACACACTCTAGGAACTCTTGCCCCTCACTGCTCTTTACACTACTACTATCCCATCTATGTTTGGATAATTAAAGTTCCCCATTATAACTACCCTATAATTTTTGCACCTCTCTGTAATTTCCTTGCAAATTTGTTCCTCTACATCCTTCCCATTAGTTGGCGGCCTATAGACAACACTGAGCAATGTAACTGCACCCTTTTTGTTCCTTAGCTCTAGCCAAATTGATTCTGTCCTTGACCCCTCTGGGACATCCTTTTTCTCCAGCACTGCAATGCTCTCCACAATCAATACTGCCACCCCTCCCCCTTTTTTTTCCCTTTCCTATCTTTCCTGAACACCTAGTATACAGGAATATTTAACACCCAGTCCTGCTCCTCTTTGAGCCAGGTCTCCATTATAGCCAAAACATCATATTTCCACATGACAATCTGTGCCTGTAACTCACCAATCTGATTGGCAACACTCCTGCATTCACATAAATGTACATTCATTTAAATAAAAGAAGGCGGCTGTCTGCACTATTTTAGCAGCTAGCCTAATTTGGCACATCAATTTTGCATGTTGCTGACGCTATTTAAAGGCAGTCAGCACCCCTTAAAGGGGAAGTTTGGTTGAAGGCAACTGTCACTGAACATTCTATGTGATGACAGGCACAGTAGAAGCTGCAGGGGCACCGCGTCCCCCCACTCTCCCCACCCAACCCCAGTTTTCTCAATTTCGAAAAATGTTTCATGACCTTATGAGGATAACTAAAGCTAACTCCTAATTCATATCTAATTCATTACTCTCTGCTTGCCCTGCACTACCTGTTGCTCCAGCACTCACATCCCTTCCCTCCTCTGGCTATCAGCATTCTCTTACAATCATAAGAGCAGAAGTAGGCCATTTGGCCCCTCAAGTCTATCCTTATTGCACCATTCAGTTAGATCATTGCTGATGTGCACCTTAACTCCAACCACCCACCTTGGTTCCGTAACCCATAATACACCTGCCTAATAAAAATGTATCAATCTCAATTTTGAAATTGGCCTAGACTCAACAGCTTTTTGGGGGAGAGGGTTCCAGATTTTCACTCCACTTTGTGTGAATCATTGCAGTACATTTCATCCACTTCCTTTCATTCCTGCTTCAGCAGTCTGCACCTGCTACTCTCCTCATTATCACTTCCTTCACCTCCTCACACCTCTGCTACCTTTCACACAACAGCAACACTATTTGATGCTCACATGCACATCTTCAAAACATCTAGCTACTGTAACATTGACACATTGCATTCTTTCTTGCAGGACAAGTTTGCACATAATCCAGGGTGACCTAGCAAATTGGATACAAAATTGGCTTGGTGATAGGAGGCAGAGGGTGGTAGTGGAGGGTTGTTTTTCCGATTGGAGGCCGGTGACCAGTGGTGTGCCACAGGGATCGGTGCTGGGCCCTCTGTTGTTTATCATATATATTAATGACTTGGATGTGAATATAAGGGGCATGATTATTGAGTTTGCAGATGACACCAAAATTGGTGGTATAGTGGACAGTGAAAAAGGTTGTCTAAGGTTGCAACAGGATATAGATCAACTGGGAAAGTGGGCAAGAGATTGGCAAATGGAATTTAACGCAGACAAGTATGAAGTGATGCATTTTGGGAAGTTTAACCAGGGCAGGACATATACAGTGAATGGCAGGGCCCTGGGGAGTGTTGTTGAGCAGAGAGACCTTGGGGTGCAAGTACATAGTTCCCTGAAAGTGGCAACACAGGCAAACAGGGTGGTGAAGAAGGCGTATGGCATGCTTGCCTTCATTGGCCGAGGCATTGAGTACAAGCTTTGGGACGGCATGTTACAGTTGTACATGACGTTGGTTAGGCTGCATTTGGAGTACTGTGTGCAGTTTTGGTCGCCACACTACAGGAAAGCTAGAGAGGGTGCAGAAAAGATTCACAAGGATGTTGCCTGGTTTGTAGGGCTTGAGTTATAAAGAGAGATTGGATAGGCTGGGTCTGTTTTCCCTAGAGCGAAGGAGGCTGAGAGGGGACATGATAGAGGTATATAAAATTATGAGAGGCATAGATAGGTAGATAGCCAGAGTCTGTTTCCCTTGGTAGGGGTGACTAAAACTAGAGGGCATAGATTTAAGGTGAGAGGGAGGAGATTGAAAGGCGATCAAAGGAGTAAATTTTTCACACAAAGAATAGTGGGTATCTGGAATGAGCTGCCTGAGGAGGTGGTGGAGGCAGGAACAGTAGCGACATTTAAGAGGCATCTGGACAGACCCTTGAATGAGCAAGGCGTAGAGGGATATGGAATTAATGCAGGCAGATGGGATTAGTATAGATAGGCATTATAGTCGGAATGGACACAGTGGGCCGAAGGGCCTGTTTCTATGCTGTATGACTCTATGACAATAACAGTGATCCAGGGAGCCATAGGAAGAGGGCCATGATTCATCCATGTGCTGCCCCATGTGACGAGTAGGTGATGGACATCATGGGCAGGGGGTTTTATAAAGAAGATAGCATCTGGCAAGGCTGAAGGGTTTTAAACATCTTTCCCTACTTCCCTTCTCACTTAAATTTCATCCTTACACATGACGTATGATGAACTACTGCTGCTTTCAGAAGCTAACCATCTGTCTCTGCTTACCCATGCCACTAAATGTTAATGCGTCTCTCTTCCATTTCAGCTCTCGGAGCTTCACTCACCTCTCAGAAATCAGCAGCAGAAGGAGAGAATAATACTGTAGAACAAGAGCCATTACTTGAACTTAAACAGTTTCAAACACCAGATCAGTGGTTGACGCTGCACATGGTTCAGAGGGTAGGCTAGAGAGATCTGCACGTGGAGTTGCACCCAGCACTAGTATGCAGAAGCAAGGGCAGGAGGATAGGATTGCCCAGAAAGAAGCTCGCCAGAGGCAGAGTTCGCATCCTCGCTCTGCTGTTCCAGATAAAAATGAAGACACTGAGGGTTTATCATATATAAGCAGACTGATGACAATCCACAGGGATCTTCTAAGTGCACTGGGCTGCCTACCAGTGAGCTTGAGCACAATGTCAGAGAGCATGGAGGAATCCAGCACAACTTGTGCTGTCCTCATGTTTTACAGGAAGAACATGCTGTCAAACATGGAACAAGTGGTCAGTTCTCAACCAAAATGCTATCACACTTACTTCTGGCGCTCTTCATGTGAAATGCCATGTTGCTGAATTCATTGGCAATTTCGTGATGCCAGTTTTGGGCCCCAAAAATGTGCAATACGCATCGCAATTTCTTCCCTAGTGAATTCCTGGTCCAGAGTGGGCTACAAAGCTGATTCCTCAACTTAGAGGAAAGATTATTTATCATAGTACTTCACTTTCTGGAGAAAAGAAGAATGAGGGGGATTGGGAAGAATCTTTTAAGATTTTCATGGAGTTTTGGATCCAGGAAATTTCTTCTTTTGAACATAAAATTTGAGGACTATGTGACACAGTTTAAAGTTAAGGGTGTCAAAAAAGTAAACAGTGAAATTCGTTTTACTAAGAGGGTAGTGGAATTGTGGAGAGCCGTGGAGGCAAAAATTGTAGAAGTATTTAAGAAACAATTGGATATTAAAATTCTAATGAACAGAATGTCATAGAGTCATAGAGAGATACAGCACTGAAACAGGCCCTTCGGCCCACCAAGTCTGTGCCGACCATCATGGGCTAGGAGCTTGCAAATTTCTACCCTGCGCTCTCTGCAAGTTCTGTTGCTCACTAGGAGAACTCAATCTCAGAACCAGCCCTAACTAAACTTGTAGATAGGTACGATATGGCAAGAAGGATCATAGAATCTTAAATAAAACACAGCACAAAAGGAGACAATTTGGCCCATCGTGCTAGTGCTAGACCTTTGAAAGTGCAGTTGTGCTTAATCCCACATCCTTTCTTTTTGTCCATAACCCTGTACATTCTTCATCGTCAAGTACTTGTCCATCTTCCTTTTAACATTATTTATGGAATCAGCTTTCACCACCTTTTTAGGTAGATTACTTCAGATCCCGACAACTCTGAGTGGAAAAATTTCTTCTCACCTCCCCTTTAGATGTTTTGCCAATTATGTTAAATATATTACACCTCATTCCATGACAATATGAAAGGCACAATTCAACATGGTGGCTCCTCCTCAGAGCCCTTTCCTATCCTGAGTGGCGTGAAACAGGGCTGTGTTCTCGCACCCACACTTTTTGGGATTTTCTTCTCCCTGCTGCTTTCACATGCGTTCAAGTCCTCTGAAGAAGGAATTTTCCTCCACACAAGATCAGGGGGCAGGTTGCTCAACCTTGCCCGTCTAAGACCGAAGTCCAAAGTACAGAAAGTCCTCATCAGGGAACTCCTCTTTGCTGACGATGCTGCTTTAACATCTCACACTGAAGAGTGCCTGCAGAGTCTCATCGACAGGTTTGCGGCTGCCTGCAATGAATTTGGCCTAACCATCAGCCTCAAGAAAACAAACATCATGGGGCAGGATGTCAGAAATGCTCCATCCATCAATATTGGCGACCACGTTCTGGAAGTGGTTCAAGAGTTCACCTACCTAGGCTCAACTATCACCAGTAACCTGTCTCTAGATGCAGAAATCAATAAGCGCATGGGAAAGGCTTCCACTGCTATGTCCAGACTGGCCAAGAGAGTGTGGGAAAATGGCACACTGACACGGAACACAAAAGTTCGAGTGTATCAGGCCTGTGTCCTCAGTACCTTGCTCTATGGCAGCAAGGCCTGGACAACGTATGTCAGCCAAGAGCGACGTCTCAATTCATTCCATCTTCGCTGCCTCCGGAGAATACTTGGCATCAGGTGGCAGGACCGTATCTCCAACACAGAAGTCCTCGAGGCGGCCAACATCCCCAGCTTGTACACACTACTGAGTCAGCGGCGCTTGAGATGGCTTGGCCATGTGAGCCGCATGGAAGATGGCAGGATCCCCAAAGACACATTGTACAGCGAGCTCGACACTGGTATCAGACCCACCGGTCGTCCATGTCTCCGCTATAAAGACGTCTGCAAACGCGACATGAAATCCTGTGACATTGATCACAAGTCGTGGGAGTCAGTTGCCAGCGTTCGCCAGAGCTGGCGGGCAGCCATAAAGATGGGGCTAAAATGTGGCGAGTCGAAGAGACTTAGTAGTTGGCAGGAAAAAAGACAGAGGCGCAAGGGAAGAGCCTTGTGCAACAGCCCCGACAAACAAATTTCTCTGCAGCACCTGTGGAAAAGCCTGTCACTCTAGAATTGGCCTTTATAGCCACTCCAGGCGCTGCTTCACAAACCACTGACCACCTCCAGGCGCGTATCCATTATCTCTCGAGATAAGGAGGCCCAAAGAAGAAGATTACCTCTAGTTATTGTCCCACTTGCTAAATGAATAGTTTTTCCCTATCTACTCTATCAAAACTGCTCATCATCTTGAAAACCTCTATGAGATCATCCCTTAACCTTCTCTGTTCCAAAGAAAACAGTCTTAACTTTTCCAACCTCTCCTCATAACTGAAGTCCCTCAGTCCTGGTAATATTCTGGTAAACCTCTTGTATACTCTTTCTAAGCCCTTTTCATCTTCTCTGACGTGTGCCACCCACAATACTCCAGCTAAATCAGCAAGGAAATTTGGAAGAGAGGTCTTTCACAATAAATTTATCAGATTTCTGTTAGGAAATGACGAACCTTGTTGACAGCTGATATTATGTGGATGGGACATATTTAAATTTCAGCAAGACTTTTGGTACTGTACCACAAAAGTTATTCGTTCTCAGGTGGAGAGCCATGGAATAGGAGACAAGCTTTTGAGGTCAATTGAAAACTGATGAAATTAGTATAAGCAAAGTGTGGTTGTGAATAAAGACTTGGCAAAGGGTACTACAGGGATGAGTGCTGTGACCATTCTGCTTCCTCTCTATAAATCATTTGAGTTGTGGTAAAAAAAGTTTGCAGATAGTACCAATTTGGAGGGAGGGAATAGGGTTTAAAATAATATTGTTACGACCAGGTGAAAAAGGGCTATAGGGCTCCTCTCAGCCTATTCCTGGTTTGGCCATAACAGGGTTTAATTTTTAAAACACCGTGTTTCAGCTTCCCTCTCAGTGAGTACTTGCTCACTGCTCACGAATCAACCAGACAGGTTTTCTCAGATGTAAACAAGAAAGGTTTAGAAATTTTTGTAACAGCTGTGGGTGAGAAATTCTGCTCGTGTTGATGCGCGGGTGGCCCTTCTGCTTGGAATGATGCAACTTCTTTGGTCTGAGTCTAACCTTGCTGCACACCAGGGAGTGGTCGGTGTCGCAGTCCGCACTGTGGAAGCTGCGTGTGATTTGAACACTGTTTAAGGCGGCTCGCCTTGTGACAATGAGGTCTAGCTGGTGCCAACGACGTGATCTTGGGTGCCTCCATGAAACCTGGTGACAGGGTTTAGTGTGAAAGAACGAGTTGGTGATGCAGAGGTTATGATAGGTACACAACTCAAGCAGTCTCTGCCCGTTCTCATTCATCCTTCCAACGCCATAGCGCCCAAGGCAGGAGGGCCATGAGTCATGGTCGGCCCCAACCCTGGCATTAAAGTCCCCCAGCAGGAATAGGTGTTCGGTGTTGGGGATGCTGCTAATGATGTTATGGAGTTGTTCATAGAACTGGTCTTTAGCTTCAGGTGCGGAGCAGAGTGTTGGAGCATAGATGCTGAGTAGGTGTACTGGACCAGAGGTGGTGAGCAGTCGGATGGACAGTATGCGTTCCGAGCCATTTGAGGGAGGCTCTATCATGCTGAGCAAGGAGTTTCTGATGGCGAAGCCCACTCCATGCTGTCTTGGTTCTTCAGGATCCCTGCCCTGCCAGAAGAAGGTGTAGTCTTGCTCTGCTAGAGAGCCACTCGCGGGGAGGCGAGTCTCCTGAAGTGCTGCAATGTCCACATTGAATCTACTGAGCTCGTTGTTAATGATGGCGGTCTTCCGAGAATCGTTGATTTGTGTAAGGTCTTCCGACAGGCCAGGACACATAGTTCTGACGTTCCAGCTTGGCTTTCGTGCAGAGAGATCGACTATTGACATGCTGTTCTCCCTTCGTCAGATACAGGAGAAATGCCGTGAACAACAGATGCCCCTCTACATTGCTTTCATTGATCTCACCAAAGCCTTTGACCTCGTCAGCAGACGTGGTCTCTTCAGACTACTAGAAAAGATCGGATGTCCACCAAAGCTACTAAGTATCATCACCTCATTCCATGACAATATGAAAGGCACAATTCAACATGGTGGCTCCTCATCAGAGCCCTTTCCTATCCTGAGTGGTGTGAAACAGGGCTGTGTTCTCGCACCCACACTTTTTGGGATTTTCTTCTCCCTGCTGCTTTCACATGCGTTCAAATCCTCTGAAGAAGGAATTTTCCTCCACACAAGATCAGGGGGCAGGTTGTTCAACCTTGCCCGTCTAAGAGCGAAGTCCAAAGTACGGAAAGTCCTCATCAGAGAACTCCTCTTTGCTGACGATGCTGCTTTAACATCTCACACTGAAGAATGCCTGCAGAGTCTCATCGACAGGTTTGCGTCTGCCTGCAATGAATTTGGCCTAACCATCAGCCTCAAGAAAACGAACATCATGGGGCAGGATGTCAGAAATGCTCCATCCATCAATATTGGCGACCACGCTCTGGAAGTGGTTCAAGAGTTCACCTACCTAGGCTCAACTATCACCAGTAACCTGTCTCTAGATGCAGAAATCAACAAGCGCATGGGTAAGGCTTCCACTGCTATGTCCAGACTGGCCAAGAGAGTGTGGGAAAATGGCGCACTGACACGGAACACAAAAGTCCGAGTGTATCAGGCCTGTGTCCTCAGTACCTTGCTCTACGGCAGCGAGGCCTGGACAACGTATGCCAGCCAAGAGTGACGTCTCAATTCATTCCATCTTCGCTGCCTTCGGAGAATACTTGGCATCAGGTGGCAGGACTATATCTCCAACACAGAAGTCCTTGAAGCGGCCAACACCCCCAGCTTATACACACTACTGAGTCAGCGGCGCTTGAGATGGCTTGGCCATGTGAGCCGCATGGAAGATGGCAGGATCCCCAAAGACACATTGTACAGCGAGCTCGCCGCTGGTATCAGACCCACCGGCCGTCCATGTCTCCGTTATAAAGACGTCTGCAAACGCGACATGAAATCGTGTGACATTGATCACAAGTCGTGGGAGTCAGTTGCCAGCATTCGCCAGAGCTGGCGGGCAGCCATAAAGACAGGGCTAAATTGTGGCGAGTCGAAGAGACTTAGTAGTTGGCAGGAAAAAAGACAGAGGCGCAAGGGGAGAGCCAACTGTGCAACAGCCCCAACAAACAAATTTCTCTGCAGCACCTGTGGAAGAGCCTGTCACTCCAGAATTGGCCTTTATAGCCACTCCAGGCGCTGCTTCACAAACCACTGACCACCTCCAGGCGCGTATCCATTGTCTCTCGAGATAAGGAGGCCCAAAAGAAAGAAAGAAACAAGAAAGGTGTAAGTTTATTAACCTTAAAACTCCAATTCAGTTAAAACTAAAAATACACGACACGACCACGCTAGCCTGCATACGTGATAAACAAACACGCAAATAGAGACAAAGGGGGAGAAAGAAGGGGAAAGGTTTGAAGTAATAGCTGGAGTTCAGTTACTGGCTTTGGGTTTGATGTAAAGTCTTTGATTGAAGTTAAGTCTTGCAGTTTTCATTTGGGCCCAGTGCACACTTACAAACTTGTTTCACTGGTCTTCTGTCTTGAGGCTTGAGTTACTTCTGTGGGTCCCTGGAACCTTGCGTGAGAGAGAGAGAGACAGATGCGGGGAGAGACTTTCTTTCTCTTTTGTCTTCAAATTGCAGTCTGTTCCTTTCTGTGCGGCACAATTCAAATAACCCCCAGGTTGCTAGCAGGTTAGTCATGTGACTAGCTCCTTATTTGGAACAGCCTTGCCTGTGAGATTTTGTGGATTCCTTCAAGCTGAGCAGACACTCTCAGTTGGGTGGTGGGGAGGGGGGTGGTGGGGGGCAGTGGTGGAATGCTGGCTCTTACACATTCAATGTCTCTTGATCAAAATCCATCTGGCTAATTGAATCAGGGAGGCACTCCCATTGTCTTCTTCAGGCAACTGTCATTTAGAATGCAAATGTGCAGCCATGTTTTCAGCCACTGTTGTGGTCTTTTTAAACAAGTTATTTCAAGTCCAGTAACAGGTCAAAAATAATGTTCCATATGACAAAATTAATATGTCTCATTTTGGCAGGTGTGGTTTTTGTTACAATATGAAAACCAAATATGAAGAGATTTGGATAGGTTGGGAAAGTGAGCTGATGAGTGGAAAAATACATGTTATGGGAACAAGGATGGGGATTAGAAATAAAAATGACCGCAATTGTTGACAACGCGATCGGTAGGTGGCGCTGTTTTGGCACATGCGCAGATACAGCATGTGCCACGAAAACATCACAGCCTGCGACTGTAGCAGCTGCCAGGACTAAAGATGGCGCTGCTCAAAAAATCACAGAGATGAAACCTAACAAACACGTGGCAGAATACAATGGCCGGAGTGAGAGAGTGGAGCGGGCCGGTGAGAGCAGCGCGGGGGCCGGGGAGATCAGCGCGGGGGCCGGGGACAGCAGCGAGGGGGCCGGGGACAGCAGCGAGGGGGCCGGGGAGATCAGCGTGGGGGCCGGGGAGATCAGCGTGGGGGCCGGGGAGATCAGCGCGGGGGCCGGGGACAGCAGCGGTAGCGGTGCCGGGGAGGGGGGGGGGAGAAAGAGGGAGAGGGAGGGGGGGAGAAAGAGTGAGAGGGAGGGGGGGAGAAAGAGGGAGAGGTAAGGAAGGGGGAGGGGGAGAAAGAGGGAGGGGGGGGAGAAAGAGGGAGAGGGAGAGAAAGAGGGAGGGGAGAGGGAGAGAAAGAGGGAGGGGAGGGGGAGAGAAAGAGGGAGGGGAGGGGGGGAGAAAGAGGGAGAGGAAGGGGGAGGGGGAGAAAGAGGGAGAGGAAGGGGGAGGGGGAGAAAGAGGGAGAGGTAAGGAAGGAGGAGGGGGAGAAAGAGGGAGAGTGAGGGGGGGGAGAAAGAGGGAGAGGTAAGGAAGGGGGAGGGGGAGAAAGAGGGAGAGGGAGGGGTAAGGAAGGGGGGAGGGGGAGAGCTGGGGGGAGAGGAAGGAAGGGGAGAGAGTGGGGAGGGGGAGCAGCGGAACGGAAGAGGAGTGCCTTTTTCTGTGCATGCGCCATAAACACAACAGCAAAAGACTTACTGGCCAGTCCCTGGATCCGGTGACACCGAGGTCTTCGCACGCTCGCTCCCCACGGCTCTCTACGGCCTCTCGCTTCCGGCCCTCTCCATTCAGCCGTTCCCTCCAGCTGCGGATGCCCAATCCAGTTGCTTTCTCCCCTACCCAGTTGCTTTCTCTACTTCTCCTCAGTACTTCAGGCATTGCAACTGTTTGGTCCCTGCATTTTGCATGCTCCCTCTCCCCACCCCTCCCCACCTTCACCCACCCCTCCCTCTACCCCCCCACCATAGTTGAATATCTGAAGTGCAGTTGCAAAGTCGGGGAAATAACATGCAAAACAAAACCTCAACAATTCTGGGTTTAATTATTGAAAAGTTTTATTAAGTTCATTAAGTATCCGAGGAACTGCTGTGCATGGATACATGAGTGTTGTGTCCAGCATTCCCGTTAGACAGACAGGCCGAGTCTCTGCTATGCACAGCTAAAGAGATTGTTCCTGGAGAGCCTTGTGGTGAATAAACGCTTGGCTCTCTATTCCACTACTGTATTGTCCATGTGAAGAAGGCAAAGTCACAAGAGTCTGAGCTCAGTCTATTCTTGGTGAATGTTCCCCAAGTGCTTGACCCCTTTGGACGCCCTCTCTGCTTGACAGGCAGCAACTGGCAATTGCGGAGTCTCACAAGGCTCTGCATGGTTGTTTCAACGTCGGATGGGGAAACAGGTGGCTGTGTGTCCATGAGCACTGCCCTGATGGGTGTAGGAGCAGGTAACTGTGTGTCCATGTGCACTGCTCTGATGGGTGTAGGAGCAGGTAACTGTGTGCCCATGAGCACTGCCCTGATGGGTGTAGGAGCAGGTAACTGTGTGCCCATGAGCACTGCCCTGATGGGTGTAGGAGCAGGTAACTGTGTGTCCATGTGCACTGCCCTGATGGGTGTAGGAGCAGGTGACTGTGTAACTGAGCAGCAAGGAGAGGGTACCGCAGGTAGGGGAAGTGGAGATTTGAACAGGCAGGCATATGTATGGTCCATCAGATCATTAGGCCAGGGGGTGAGACGCTCAGGATCCAGGGTTTGTGACACGTGACTGATGTCCAGCGCGCGGCCACCTCCATCCGAAGGTGCTTCCGGGCAATTGTTGGGCATAGTAAATGGCTCCATCTCATCAGCCAGTCCTTGCTGCCAGCGGAGAGTCTGTTGCCGTAGCCAGTCCAGTCTCCTCATGAATGCTGCCGTTCCACTCTGCAGAACGGCCTGTTGTAGCTGGTACAATTGATCTGAAAGCAAGCGGTATTTTTCATTGTGGCTGAGGGGCCTTGGCTGTTCCTCTGTAATCACAATGGCAGCAGCCATGCCTGTCGTCGTTGGTGTCTGAGATGCACGCCAGTGACAATTGGGGGCGAGCCTGTCCAAAGGCAGACCCAGATGCCTCTGCACAACAACAGCATATTTGCAGGGCAACAAAGTCTGAATGGAGAAGATGCAGCTGCAGGTAGCCTGGCCATCATGTATCTGCAGTGTGTACTGCTTGGCGCCAGAAATCACAGTCACTGTGCCTTCATCCAGCTACATGCGGTGGCCCAGCCAATGGAAATGTTTTCAGAGCAACTCACAACAGGGACTGGAGAACATGCGGTGGCCCAGACAATGGAAATGTTTTCAGAGCAACTTACAACAGGGACTGGAGAACATGCGGTGGCCCAGCCAATGGAAATGTTTTCAGAGCAACTTACAACAGGGACTGGAGAACATGCGGTGGCCCAGACAATGGAAATGTTTTCAGAGCAACTTACAAAGGCAGAGCAGCTTACCTTGGAACAATCTCCTGTGTCAAATAAAAATGAAGCAAGTCTCCAAAACGAATAAATAATTCAGATAAAATGCGAGAAAATGCCCGACGAAACCTCCCCTCCTTCCACTTTCAAAAAGTCACGCCGAAGCTTTGACGCATGCGCAGAGGCCAAACTGGCGCGTCGGCGAGGAAGACGAAATAACGCGATGACGTCATCTGCGCATGCGCACAACGGTCCTGGCAGGTCAGACCGCAGCGCATGCGCAGAGATGAGGAGACTGTGTGCGCATGCGCGTACTGTGTCGTCTGCGCATGCGCAAAGCGGTCCTGGTAATCCGGACCGCAGCGCATGCGCAGGGGGCATGAGACCGTCTGCGCATGTGCGCACCGCGGCGCATCCTGATGACGTGTCCGATGAAGTAGCGTTGTCATGAATTACTTTGAATAAAAATTGGGAATATAAACCACAGGAAATAACACAGCAAAGAGATTTTGGGCTTTGACTTGATATCATACTGAAATCAGCAGCCAGTCTATGGCAGCAGCAAGAAAAACTAACTGATAGTGATAGTGATAGTGAGGCTAGGAATAGGGAGAGAGCACAGCTGAACACGTGGCTGCAGGAATGGTGTAGGAGGGAGGGCTTCCAGTTCTTGGATAATTGGACTGCATTCTGGGGAAGATGGGACCTGTTCAAACAGGACGGGCTGCATCTGAACCAGAGGGGCACCAATATCCTGGGAGGGAGGTTTGCTAGTACTGTTCGGGAGGGTTTAAACTAGTTTGGGAGGGGGATGGGAACCGGACTTGTAGTCCAGGGACCAGTGGGTCCACTCAGAAAGACAAAGAGTGTAGTGAGGTATTGGGGAAGGTAGCACTGTCGCAGAGGACAGATGGGCACGGAGAAGGGTTAAAGTGCGTATACTTCAACGCAAGAAGCATCAGGAATAAGGTGAGTGAATTGAAGGCGTGGATGGGCACTTGGGACTACGATGTTGTGGCCATCACTGAAACGTGGATAGGTGAGGGGGAGGAATGGTTCTTGGAGGTACCTGGTTATAGATGTTTTCATAAGATTAGGAATGGTGGTAAAAGAGGTGGGGGGGTGGCATTGTTAGTTAGAAATAGTGTAACAACTGCTGAAAGAATTTTCGAGGAGGATCTGCCGACTGAGGCACTGTGGGTTGAGGTCAGGAACAGGAAAGGAGCAGTCACCTTGATGGGAGTTTTCTATCGGCCCCCCAATAGCAGCAGGGAGGTGGAAGAGCAGATTGGGAAACAGATTTTGGAAAGGAGCAGAAGTCACAGGGTAGTAATTATGGGGGATTTCAACTTCCCAAATATTGATTGGCAACTCTTTAGATCGAATAGTTTGGATGGGGTAGTGTTTGTGCAGTATGTCCAGGAAGCTTTTCTGACTCAGTATGTAGACTGCCCGACCAGAGGGGAGGCAATATTGGATTTGGTACTAGGTAATGAACCAGGGCAAGTGATAGAGCTGTTGGTGGGCGAGCACTTTGGAGATAGTGATCACAATTCTGTAGCATTCACTGTGGTAATGGAGAGGGATAGGTATGTGCAACAGGGCAAGGTTTACAATTGGGGGAAGGGTAGATATGATGCTGTCAGGCAGGAACTGAGGAGCATAAGTTGGGAGCATATGCTGGCAGGGAAGGGCACGGTCGAAATGTGGAACTTTTTCAAGGAGCAGATAGTAGGGGCCATTGATAAGCATGTCCCTGTCAGACAGGGAAGGGATGGTCATGTGAGGGAACCGTGGTTGACAAGAGAGGTTGAGAGTCTTGTTAGGAAGAAGAAGGATGCGTATATAAGGTTGAGGAAAAAGGGCACAGGCATAGCTCTGGAGGGATACAAGATGGCCAGGAAGGATCTGAAGAAAGGGATTAGGAGAGCTAAGAGAGGGCATGAAAAATGCTTGGCGGGTAGGATAAAAGAAAACCCCAAGGCCTTTTACGCGTATGTCAGAAATATGAGGATGACTAGGGGGACCGTAGGTCCGGTCAAGGACAATAGCGGGAGACTGTGTGTTGAGCCGGAAGAGATAAGTGAGGTTTTGAATGAGTACTTCTCTTCGGTATTTACGAATGAGAAGGGGTGTATTACTGAAGAGGACGGTGTGAAACAGACTGGTAAGCTCGAGGAAGTGCTCGTTAGGAGGGAAGATGTGTTGGGGTTTTTGAATAACTTGAAGATAGACAAGTCTCCCGGGCCTGACGGGGTATATCCAAGGATGTTATGGGAAGCAAGGGATGAAATTGCAGAGCCACTGGCAATGATCTTTTCATCTTCTCTGTTGACGGGGGTGGTACCAGGTGATTGGAGGGTGGCAAATGTTGTGCCCCTGTTCAAGAAAGGGAATAGGAACAACCCTGGGAATTACAGGCCAGTTAGTCTTACTTCGGTGGTAGGCAAGTTGATGGAAAAGGTGCTGAGGGATAGGATTTCTGAGCATCTGGAAAGACACTGCTTGATTCGGGACAGTCAGCACGGTTTTGTGAGGGGTAGGTCTTGCCTCACAAGCCTGATTGAATTCTTTGAGCAGGTGACCAAGCAAGTGGATGAGGGTAAACCAGTGGATGTGGTGTACATGGATTTTAGTAAGGCATTTGATAAGGTCCCCCATGGTAGACTTATGGAGAAAGTCAGGAGGCATGGGATAGTGGGGAATGTGGCCAGTTGGATTAAGAATTGGCTAACTGATAGAAGGCAGAGAGTGGTCTTAGATGGTAAATACTCAGCCTGGAGCCCAGTTACCAGTGGCGTGCCACAGGGATCAGTTCTGGGTCCTCTCCTGTTTGTGATTTATATTAACGACTTGGATGAGGAAGTCGAAGGGTGGGTCAGTAAATTTGCAGATGATACAAAGGTTGGTGGAGTTGTGGATACCGAGGAGGGCTATTGTCGTCTGCAAAGGGACTTGGATAGGTTGCAGTGCTGGGCTGAAAAGTGGCAGATGGAGTTTAACCCTGAAAAGTGTGAGGTCGTCCATTTTGGAAGGACAAACACGAATGCAAAATACTGGGTTAACGGTAGGGTTCTTGGGCATGTGGAGGAGCAGAGAGACCTTGGGGTCTATGTGCATAGATCGTTGAAAGTTGCAACTCAAGTGGATAGGGCTGTGAAGAAGGCATATGGGGTGTTAGCGTTCATTAGCAGAGGGATTGAATTTAAGAGCCGTGAGGTGATGATGCAGCTGTACAGGACCTTGGTAAGGCCTCATTTGGAGTACTGTGTGCAGTTCTGGTCGCCTCATTTTAGGAAGGATGTGGAAGCCTTGGAGAGGGTGCAGAGGAGATTTACCAGGATGTTGCCTGGAATGGAGAATAAGTCTTACGAGGAAAGGCTGAACATTCTAGGCCTCTTCTCATTAGAACGGAGAAGGATGAGGGGTGACATGATAGAGGTTTATAAGATGATCAGGGGAATAGATAGGGTAGACAGTCAGAAACTTTTTCCCCGGGTGGAGCAAAGCGTTACAAGGGGTCATAAATTTAAGGTGAAGGGTGGGAGATATAAGGGGGATGTCAGGGGAAGGTTCTTTACCCAGAGAGTGGTCGGGGCATGGAATGCCTTGCCTGGGGAAGTTGTTGAGTCAGAAACTTTAGGGACTTTCAAACGGCTTTTAGATAGGTATATGGATAAAGGAGAATGATGGGGTATAGATTAAATTGTCCTTGACAGAGGACAAAGGATCGGCACAACATCGTGGGCCGAAGGGCCTGTTCTGTGCTGTATTTTCTATGTTCTATGTTCTATGTTAACTGGATTTTAAATTGTATAGCTAGAGGAAATGGATACAAATCTTAGGAGTTGATAATGGGTCTACACAAAGCACTGGTATGGCGACATCTACAATGCTGTGTGCAGGTCTGGTCACTGTACTACAGAAAAGATATCCAAACATTGGAACCATCAATCTGATTCCTAGCTAATGGCATCTGCAATATGAGGAGAGAACCTGGGATTGTTAAATCCACAGAAGAGAAGGTTCAGGGAAATATTATTGAAGTATTTAAGGTACTTAAAGGATCAGATAAATTTTATCCGAATAATATGTTCAAGATTGCCAGCTAATCCAGGAAAAGGGAATGTTGACTTGGAAGAGGGAAGGTGCAGTTTAGATTTAGCTACTTTATGCAAGTGGTGGTGAACATGTGCAGTGCCCAGAGAGGCAGTGGAGACAGGTAGTATAGAATCATTTGAGGGAGAATTGAATAGATATTTGAAGAAGTGGGATGATTGGGGAATATTAATTTTTTGGGTCCAGTCAGAAGGACTAGAAGAATCTTTTCCTGTTCATCTGCTTTCCTATTTGAACAGACCAAAGTGAAGAGTTTGCCATGGTGATGCCTTCCTTTTAGAACATTGCTCACTTCATTGTACAGTAGATTGAAATAGTGAGCAGTAACAATTCCATATCACATCCTTTTTCTCAAGGCGTGGAATGTTTTGTTCAAAAATGTTGTCCCAGAATGCTCTATCAGCTGTTTCACATGAACACACATATTGGCATTAAATAAACATCCAAAACATAGATTTTATTAATCACGTCCAGAATTACATGTGAAAATGACAAATATATATATCCATTTTAGATTTGCTTTGCAGCCAAGCTTACATTCCAAAAAGTGATAATGAGAATTTGGTGTGCCGAAAGACACCTAGGGAGCAATTTGGACTTTGTACGATAGTGTAACACGGAACATAGCGAATTAGCAAACATTTTCAATCTCTCCCAATTATTATTTCTACTGAAGGCAATAGAAATAAAAATCTGGAGAATTTTTAAATGAGCTGCCGATTTGCTATCAGCTATTTTACACTATCACACAAAAGCAAAATTCCACTGCCCACCCCCTGCCCTTGATAACAAGCAAGTGCACAGATTGATACATGCACCAACAGACAGACAGAACAAAGAACCAAACAGATTAACCAAAATTAATTTGTCCAGATTAAAAAACAAAATTGTTTTACATGTTGATTATTTAGTCTGCTGACTTTTCTGGCAGTTGTAAACTGCAGGAAATCTCACATATTGCTAATCGTTGAATTGTGAAAAACCAGAATGGTTTTTTTTAAAAAAGGTTAAGATTTTTATTAGCAATATCTTTCTATTAAAACATTTTCATATTTTAATCCTTAACACAGACCAATTATTTTCACGGGGAGTTTGTGCTACATGATAGAACAGCTGTGATTATTGCCTATTTTTGTTATCTTTTGGCACTTGAGATGCCAGATGGTGCAAATCCAAGTGATGAATAGCGGTTTAAAGTACTGAGAGTAGTTAGTTTCAATTAAATTTTCTAAAGCTGGGTGACTAGGCAAGCTAACAATTTCAAAAAATTATGTTATCAGCCGTGTTGATTTCTGAGAAATTAATTGAATCCATTCACAAAATCTATGTTAATTTTTACTTCAACTGATTCACATCATCAAATATGGTGGGGGGGGGGGAGTGGGTGGTGGTGGTGGGGGAGGGAACGTGACCATCTGAAATGACTAGTCATTTGTTTAGTTGTCATATTTGCTACTTTTTCGTAGAGTACATCAGCTGTGATCTGTGAGTGCACTGTGAAATTACTAGCAGGAATAATACATAAAAGCAATGTTTCACGTAGAAGAGATTTGCACTGACTTGGAAACTAAAGCCCAACAAGTTAATTGACCCAGTTACTGTTTCAATCGATTGTACTGTGAGTATTGGTGTCTATTTATTTTATGATAACGAATAAATTAAGTGCAATGAAAGTTCATTCTTCCCTGAACAATACACAACATCCGATTTGCCCTTTATCCTTATAATATTCCTATACATATACATATATATAGGTGTGTGTGTGTGTGTGTATGAAAATGGCTTGAATATCATGAATGCTATTTTCAACATCTCATTTACTTATTTTCTTTTTTGTCCTCTCTCTCATGACTTACTGGGATATATTCCCATAACTACTGGCAACCCACTTCTACACTAGCCAAGAAGCCATTCATCATGTGTCAGGAAGCTATTCGGTATGGACATCATTACCACTCAACCCTGATCTTGTTCTCACCAGACTACCACAAATGGGCAGAGATCCCTGAGTAGCCATCAAGTGTTACATTTTTTCTCTCTAATCCAGACCTGCTGTAGGCAATTGTACCATGTCAACTGTAGCTACGGTTGAGACCATTTGGTTCAACACATACCAGAAATCAGAATGGACTATGCCTTGCCTTCAGCAAAGAGCTAAGATAGATATGATAGGCCAGATGGTCTCCTTCTGACCATGATAAAAGGGGTGAATCAGCAATCTGTTCTGAGTCCTTCATTAATACTGCTCCAAGTCAGCCATTAGTGAAAGGAGTCTTGGGATGAATATATGCTTGAATTTTCAGCCCTGCACAGGAAAAAACTTATGCACTATTACAGACTTCTCATAGCAATGCAACTAAGATAGGCAAATGAACAGAACTGCAGCCACCCCACGATAAGAACGCATTTTCTTAATCTGTATTCTCCACCATCATGAGCCTCGATTTATGAGTGAGGAACATAGCAAGAGAAGTTGGTCATTCAGCCACTCAACCTGTTCCGCATTCAATTAGATCATGACTGTACCTCAATTCTATTTACTTGCCTTTGCTACACATCCCTTGAATCACTTACCGATTAAAAATTTATCAACCTCAGTCTGGAAAATTTCAATTGACCCAGGATCCACAGCCTTTTGGGAAGCAGTTTCTAGATTTTCACCACCCTTAATGTGAAACAGTGCTTCCTGATTTCAATCCTAGCTCTAATTTTAAGATTGTGCCCCCTTGTTCTGGATTCCTCCACCAGGGGAAATAACATCTCTGCAGTTACCCTATCAAATCCCTTTATCATTTTAAATATCTTAATTAGATCATGCAATAACCTTCTAAACACAAGGGTATACAAGCCAAGTTTATGCAACCTGTCATCAACCTGTCATCACCTTTTTATCCCTATTATCATTCTGATTAATCTGTGCTGCCTCCTAAGGCCAACACATCCTGCCTGAGGTTCAGTGCCCAAATCTGAATGTAGTACTCCAAATGGGGTCTGACCAAGGCTCTATACAACTAAAGCATTACTTTCTCACTTTTTTTTTTTAACACCCTTGAAATAAAGGCCAACATTTTATTAACCTTTTTGAATACATTTTGTACCTGTGAACTAGCTTTTAGTAATTTGTGTTCATGGACATCTAAATCCTTTTGCTCCTGCTCAGCCCCTAACTTCACAATATTAAAATATTCAGATTTTTCTTTTGCAGATTCAAAATGGATGATCTTTCACCTACATTGAATGTTGTCTGCCATAGATTTGCCAACCCATTTAGTCTGTTTTTGTCCCGTTGCAATTTGCAGCTCCATTCTACACAACTTACTTTGCCTCCTAACTTAGTATCATCTGTAACCTTGGACATAAAACTCTCTATTCCTTTATGCAAGTTATTGATATATATATGGTGAAAAGTTAAGGTTTCTGCACAGGTTCCTGCAGAACACCACGTCACATCCCAACAATATGTGGGGGATTTCACTCCTAAATGGTCCATGGAGCAGTATTGATGCACCAACTGGTCTTTCCATCATTTTCATATATTCAATCAGACAATGCTCCCTTTATCCCTACTCTCTGTCTCCTATCTTCCAATCCATGTCACAACTTTACCTCCAATTCCATGTGCGTAAATTTCCAAACAAGAGATTTGTTAATAATTTCTTGTGTTGAACCTTATCAAGTTCCTTCTAGAACTGCTTCTGTGCTGTAACAACTCTAAGTCCAGATAGACAACATCTATAGACACACCCCAAACCACCAATCAATTGACTTCCTCAAAAAATTCAACTCGATTAGGCAGGCATGACTATCCTTTCCAAATCCATGCTGACTCTCTTTGATCAGCTCATATTTATCCAAGTGCTCAGTCACTCTGTCCCTGACAATACATTCCAGCAATGTCACCACAACTAATATTGAATTGATAGGTCTGTAGTAATCTGGTTTCTCACTCCCACCCTCCCTGCTAAAATAATGGAGTGGCATTTGCAATTTTCTAATCCAAAGGTACAATTACTGAATCTAGAGAGCTTGAAAATTTATGACCAACACATCTGCAATCTCCTCACATCTGGTCCTGGAGATTTGTTTATCTTAACACAAATTACCATTACCATCTTTTTGCTTATTTTAGGATCCTTTGTACTGCTGATATTTTCTCCACTGTGTAAACATATACAAAGTACTAGTTTAACAAGTCTAGCATTTCCTTATTATCAATTATAGTCTTGCCTGAACCTATCTTTAATGGGACCATATTCCCCTTTGAACAACTTCTCCTTCAACTCCATGCACTTCCTTCAAGTAAAAGGTGTCGCTATGGGTACCCGCATGGGTCCTAGTTATGCCTGCCTTTTTGTGGGATATGTCGAGCATTCTTTGTTCCAGTCCTACTCAGGCCCCCTCCCCCAACTCTTTTTCCGGTACATTGATGACTGTATCAGTGTCGTTTCCTGCTCCCGCCCCGAACTAGAAAACTTTATCAACTTTGCTTCCAATTTCCACCCTTTTCTCACCTTTACATGGTCCATCTCTGACACTTCCCTTCCCTTCCTTGACTTCTCTGTCTCCATCTCTGGGGATAGGTTGTCTACCAATATCCATTATAAGCCCACCGACTCCCACAGCTACCTCGACTACACTTCTTCACACCCTACCTCCTGAAAGGACTCCATTCCATTCTCCCAGTTTCTCCGTCTCCGACGCATCTGCTCTGATGATGCTACCTTCCATGACGGTGCTTCTGATATGACCTCCTTTTTCCTCAACCGAGGATTTCCCCCCACTGTGGTTGACAGGGCCCTCAACCGTGTCCGACCCATTCCCCGCACCTCTACCCTCACCCCTTCCCCTCCCTCCCAGAACCGTGACAGGGTTCCCCTTGTCCTCACTTTTCATCCCACCAGCCTCCATATCCAAAGGATCATCCTCCGCCATTTTCGCCACCTCCAGCGTGATGCCACTACCAGTCGCATCTTCCCCTCCCTTCCCCTGTCAGCATTCCGAAGGGATCGTTCCCTCCGCGACACCCTGGTCCACTCCTCCATTACCCCCACCACCTCGTCCCCGTCCCAGGGCACCTTCCCCTGCAATCGCAGGAGGTGTAATACCTGCCCATTTACCTCCTCTCTCCTCACTATCCCAGGCCCCAAACACTCCTTTCAGGTGAAGCAGCGATTTACTTGTACTTCTTTCAATGTGGTATACTGTATTCGCTGCTCACAGTGTGGTCTCCTCTACATTGGGGAGACCAAGCGCAGACTGGGTGACCGCTTTGCGGAACATCTCCGCTCAGTCCGCAAGCAGGACCCTGAGCTTCCGGTTGCTTGCCATTTCAACACTCCCCCCTGCTCTCATGCTCATATCTCTGTCCTGGGATTGCTGCAGTGTTCCAGTGAACATCAACGCAAGCTCGAGGAACAGCATCTCATCTACCGATTAGGCACACTACAGCCTGTCGGACTGAACATTGAGTTCAATAATTTCAGAGCGTGACAGCCCCCCATTTTACTTTCATTTTTAGTTATTTTTTCTTCCTTTTTTTTTTACATTCCTTTTTACATTTTTTACAATCTTTTTTTGCATTTATTTCATTTCATCTTAGTTTGTTCAGTTTGCTTACCCACTGTTTTTTTCAGGTTGTTTTTCTTCAGGTTTGCACTTGCAATATATTGTTCAATATATTCAGTGTATTCACATCTAATCTGTACTAATGCTTTGTCTTTCAACACACCATTAACATATTGTTTGCCTTTGCTCCGTGACCTTCTGGTCAGCTATGTGGCCTGGTCCAATCTGCACCTTCTCCTTTGTTATCTCTTGCCCCACCCCCACCTCACTTGTTTATAATCTGTGACTTTTCTAATATTTGTCAGTTCCGAAGAAGGGTCACTGACCCGAAACGTTAACTCTGCTTCTCTTTCCACAGATGCTGCCAGACCTGCTGAGTGACTCCAGCATTTCTTGTTTTTGTTCCCCTTTACCACTTTCTTTGTCTTAATACAGTTATTAAACTTTTGCTGTTAGCTTTGAAATTCCTCACAAGTTTTAACTATATTTCCTTTTGTATTTGTATTCCTTTGTGGCTTTTTATAGCTTTCCAAGGCCTCTGGATTTCCACTTTTCCTTTCCTTTGGTGTCAGACGTGGCTTAGTGGGCAGCTCTCTTGCCTGTTAGAAGTTGTGGGTTCAAGGAACTTGAGCACAAAATCTAGGCTAAGACTTCTGTGCAGTACTGAAGGAGTGCTGGGCTGTCGCAGGTTCAGTTTTTTAGATGAGATGTTAAACCAAGGCCCCATCTGCTCTGTCAGGTAGAAGTAAAAGATCCCATCACACTTTGAAGGAGAGCTGAGGAGTGCACCCTGGTGTCCCAGTTAATGTTCACCCTTCCCACAACTCCTAAGAACAGATTATCTGGTCTTTATCACTTTGCTGTGGGACCTTGCTGTATGCAAATTGCCTGCCAAGCTTCCAACATTACAACAATGACTGCACTTCAAAAGTGCTTAATTGACTGTAAAGTGCTTTTGGACATCGTGAAACATGCTTTATAAATGCAAGTCTTTGTTTCTATCATCTCTTTCTTAAATTGTTGGCCTTGGTTGCTTTACTACACGAGTGGAGCCTTTACCTTTCAGGAGTATGCACCAGTTTTGTATCATGCAAAATACTTCTTTGATTACTTCCTACTGTGTGTCTGTAGGTTTAACCCTTAACAGCTCAGCCAGTTTACTGTGACAATTCATTTCTTATTCCTTTAAATTTACTTAAATTTAAAATTTTGGTTTGTGACTTGTGCTTCTCCCTCTCAAACCGAATGTAAAGTTCAATCATATTATGGTTACTATCTGCAAGATGCTCTATTAACATTAAATTGTTAATTAATTCCAGTTCATCATTCATCACTACATCTAGTAGATCCTGTTTCCTGTTGGTTCTAAAATATATTTTTCCAGAAAACTATGCCAAATACACTCTAGAAACTCATTGCCTTTACAACTTCAGCTGTTCTGCTTCTTCCAGTCTATGTGAAAATTAAAATCTCCTGTTACAGCCACATTGGGTGGAAAGGGTGGGGCCAGTAACTGGTAGGGAACTCAATTGCTGCTGGAGCGGGCTTTGCTGTGTGGCATTAGCATCCCGCTTCTGGGTTCACCGACCAATCAGAGAGGGCAGGTGGGATCATGTGCCGCATCTTTTAAAGGATTTTCAATTAAAGGGACCGGGCAGGGGTCAGAAAGGCTGAACTACACATGGATTTATAAGGCTGCAGCAACCACAGGAACGGAGAGGAGACCTGGGAAGGCTGCCCTCCAGTCTCTCACTTTCACCTGGAGTTCCTGCTGCAGAATCTGAGGGGCTGCACTGAGGTGATCTTTCCCAAGGGCAGGAGGAAGAGGACAGCCTCTCCAACTAAGCAGGAGTGGATGGAAGTAGCCAAGGAAGTTAGCAGCAGGAGTGTGGTCCCTCCAACCTGGAGATAGTGCACAGAGGATCCAGAACCTCAGGAGGGCATGACAGGAGAGTGGTATAACAGTTTCAGGTGCCAGGTTCCTCACTCTGACTTTCCCAGCATTGTCTTACACAGCACTCCTCAGAACACATCGTGCAGCTCCACTCATTCCTATCTCTCCAGGCACCTCTTCACATTTCCATCTGAACAGGCAACACTCACCCTCATCCTATTGCCCTCTTACACCCATGCCACACAGTCATCCTCCTCAAATGTTGTCCTTCCCTCTTCTCCACACAATCAATTTCTAACACTCATAATTCTTTGCTTTCTCTCCTTGCAGGAGAAGAGAGCACACAACCTTGGGGAGAGGCAGAGACCCAGGGTTGGGGGAGGGGGTGGTGGCCCACCAGCAACAGACACCATTGGCAATGTGTGCCCACCTGGTCCACTGGGAAGGAGGTCTTGTTCCAGGTAGCTGCAGATGTCAACAATGACCTGCTGTGAGAGCTTGAACCTCCTACTGCACTGGTGCTCACATATGTCAAGAAAGCTAATCCTCTGCCTGTAGACCCTGTATTGGGGTTCTCACTTCCTTCAATCTGGATCTCTGTGTTTAACCTCTCTGTCGTGTGGAGCAGCATGTGTCTAAGGAGAAGGCAGCTGGTGCTGGGGCTCATGGTCCTCCTGCTGCTCCAGGTGCTGTTGGTGTTGCTGCTCCTCTTGTTCTGCATCAGAGCTCCAAGTTAGAGCTGCAGAAGCTGCTCCCATGCTGCAGTGAAGGTTGACTGCACGCAAGTGCAGCTGAAGGTGAGTGAAGTGCAAGACAGGTGAACTGAGTTCCAAGAAGTTGGAAACCACCTGTCAAGCAGTGAGAGCACACTCTCAGAAGAAGTGTTGTGAGCAGCAGCCTTTCACCAAGGCAGGGCTGCAGCTTTTCAGTTTCATTGTGCAAAGGCTTCCCAGCCTGTCACTGGTTGACCTTGGCAAGTTGCTGACAGCTCAGGAAATAGGTGCACTGGCAGTTCAAGCTAGAATGCCTAGTTAATACAGGAGTTAATTACCTATTTTCATATTACAGTTACTTACCCAACAGCTCCAAGGGGGTTTGCTGCTTGACTGCGAACCTGGAAGTCGGCAGGATGATTTTGGGATCCCAACCTGACATTATTTTCGGGACATTTAACACTCCGCACACACCCATACCTGCGTCCCCTTGGCAGTTAAGATTCTGCCCATTAGCTCTGTTTCTTCCTCTACAGATGCTGCTTGACCTGCTGAGTATTTCCAACATTTTCAGTTTTATTTCTTAATTGAATAACTATTCCCACCCAGCTTGTATTCCTTTTGCAGTCTTTTTCCAACATTTATTGACTTATTGGGCTGGATTTTGTGCTGGAGACCGGGCTCCCAGCACTGGGCTGAAAAGGCAGGGGAGCTTTGCCTCTGCATTTATCTGGCCCCCGCCCCCCGGAGCAATCCTAGGCTCTTTTGGGGTCAAAGTTTTAGGAGGTAGGATCCCCATCCCTTTAAAGGCTTTATAGGGACGGGGATCTTGCCTCCAAGAGCTGCCAGCCAATCACAGGGATGGAACTCAGCAGGATCGGCTGTGCCACTGAAAGCAGTCGCCACTGCTGGTATTGCAGCGGTCTCAGACCCAGGCCCAGCAGTGGAACCCCAGAACACAGATAGGTGAAGTGGGGTCGCCAGCGCCAGTATGGAAGGCCCCGTTGAGATGGGGTGAAGGAGTGGTTGTTCGGTCCAGAGGGAGTGGGTTCCTGGGGGGTACAGTTGTTCCTGGAGTGGCGGGAGGGGCGTGGGGGAGGTCCTCTGTGGGCCACAAATTGCCCATGAAGGAGGAAACCCCCCCAAGCCTGCAGTGAGTACGCCTCATTTTAAAAGATGTCCTTCCCGCATGGCGGAGGTCCCCCTTGCCGCTGGTAAGATCCCAGAGGTGGGGGAAAGAGACCCTTAATTGGCCATTAATAGGCCATTTAAGGGCCTCAATTGACCTCTGGGCGGGAAGGTCATCTTCGGCCTATCCCGCCCTCGGGAAAACCGGAACTGGAAATCCTGGCATCGGATTCCATGGCGGGCATTTCCGTTCCGATTCCCAAGTGCTCCCACCATGAAACCCACCTTCCAGACGAGCACAAGATCCGGCCCTTCCCACTTAACTAGTTTAAATCTTTCCCCATTGCCCGATCTACTATTTCCACAAGGGCATAGCTGAAAATCTAAAGTGACCCAAATTATACATGTTCAAAAAACCAAATGTGTCCTAAAACAAATACTTTCAGATTCTGTTATCCTGTACTGCTAGCATTAGTGACTGGAGCCACAGATACAGTCATTCCGAGGCCACTCTGAAGTCCTTTTTTATTACACTTTTGCTCAAATATTCTAGTTGCTGCTCGAATGATAGAGAAAATAATTCCTATCAGTGTAGTATTAATGTATGATTCTTGGCAACACTTGCAAAGTGTGTGCCAATTGCTTCATTTTATTTTAACCTTTGAAAACCTTGTTTTTTCAATGATGAGGGTTTTGCAGTCCCATGGTGGGCCTATCTGTCCACCTGAACCTCAGTAGTGTAGTAGGAAGGAGAGGCTGCTGGCTGATCCTATTTTAAGCTCATTAACATGAGCCTATAATGTTTCACCTACACTAAAGAGAATAAAAAAGGAGTGCCAACTTTTTTTAATGTATCAGAGTTTTAAAATTTAGACTTCAGAAGGAAACCTAGTTCGTTAAGGGAAAGCTGTTAAGGCAAGGGTTTTCCTTAAGGGAAGGAGGAGAAAGAAAAAATTAATAAACCCAGGTTGCGCCATGCATCTCTGAATACTCAGGTACACAGTAGCATCAGCAGAATATATCAGCTAAGACTATAATGTTTGATTCATGAGGTTCTAAAGAAAGAAAAATAAATGAAAAAAGGCAAAAATTAAGAACAAAATTCATACCAGATTCAGTTTTAAATTTAGAGAGGTTGAGCTTCAAAACCTTTAAAATGAAAATACAAACACTGAGTTTGAGGTAGTCCAAATGCTCTGGATAGGATGTTTTTTTTTAAAATTTGTTCATGGGATGTGGGCATCGCTGATTATGCCAGCATTTATTGCCCATCCCTAATTGCCCTTGAACTGAATGGCTTGCTAGGCCAATTGAGAGGGCATTTAAGAGTCAATCACATTCCTGTGGGTCTGGAGTCACATGTAGGCCAGACCAGGTAACGACAGCAGATTTCCTTCCCTAAAGGACATTAGTGAACCAGATGGGTTTTTACAACAATCAACAATGGTTTCATGGTCACCACTAGACTTGCTTTTTAATTCCAGATTTAGTAATTGAATTCAAATTCCATCATCTGCCATGGTGGGATTCGAACCCATGTCCCCAGAGCATAAGCCTGGGTCTCTGGGTTACTAGTCTAGTGACATTACCACTACGCCACCACCTCCCCATTAAAACTAGTATCTGATGGCAGACAGATAGAAGAAAATAGATAGTGGTCATTAACAACTGAGACCGCACATAGTTGTCCCGTAAATGGTAAACAGGCTAGGGTGTCAAATCCCCGGAACTCAAACTTGAAGACAGGCACCTATACATTGGATGCATTGTACACAAGAAAGTAATGGTCATGCTTTCACTCCTACAAGGGAAAGCAGTTCTAAGCTTTTCAAGAGACAATGCAACTTCATTAATATTTGTTTCCTGATATAAGAGCACAATGTACTCAATAGGGATGAGAGCACTTTTGTCTCAAGGTCATAAGGTTTTGGATGAGAACTCCATTCTAGGACTTGAGCACACAGTCCAATACTCCAATGTGGTACAAAAGCAGCTGTGCAGTGCTGGAAATGCAATCATTTAGATGAGATGATAAACTTGTCTGTATAGGTAGACATTAAAGATCCTGTGGCATTATTCAAAGAAAGGCAAAGAGTTATTTAAGTGTCCTCCTAAACATCCCTTCCACAACCAAAATCACCAGAAATAGATTAACTGACTATCCATCTCAATGTTGTTTGTGGGATCTTGCTGCATGCAAAATGGTTGTTGTAGCTGCCTACATAAGAACAGTCACTGCCCTTGAAAGTAATTCACTGTATTTAAATATTTTGAGATGTTTCTGAGAGATGTAATAAGGCATTATATAAATGCGGATCATTCTTTTTATTTTATTTTGATACAGAAGAGCCAAGCTGACCAGTGTCCATTGAAGTCACAATCTGATCCAACCAATGACAACACAATAACAAAGCTATTAATATCAGTATAAAAAATTCAGCTACAGTTGGCTAATCCATTTATGTTTAGAGATGTTTTAGAATAATTAAGTTTGGCATTTTAGAAGCAATCAAAACCAAGTCATTCGAAACCTGGTTACAGGATAACCTGATTGAATTCAGCAAGATCAGGTAGCCTTAGTTTAGTCCTCCAGGTTACAACCACTTGCCTAATAATCAAAAATGGTTCAGTCTGCCAAACATCTCATCAGGCAATATTATAGAGCATTACATTCCATAGGACCAAAGTCATCCAATGGATGGCTCAACAAATATTTTTGAAGGCTATTTGATCCTTCCTCTTTTAAGGATAACCATACAAGTCATTCCCAGATTGTGATGACATGCAGGTGACCTGCTCCCCTGCCACTGCCTATGTTGCTACAATCACCCACTAGCAGAGACATCTCTTAGTAGGCCTTCTTCCCCTCCTCTTTCCCAATAAGGAAGTCAGTACAATTTCACAGCAATTAATTAAAAAATTTGAGCATTTTTATATATTTGCGATGCAGAGCCACATACTATTGTCACCAGGCTAAACAGAGACCTGCTTATAAATAGTCTGAGGATTTATTTACCAGTTCTACATATTTAAAAGAAATAGGTCAATACTCAGGTGTATTATAATTCTGTTCGAGAAATTAACAGACCCTATATTTTACTTGTCTTCTGACAATATTTAGTTAACACAATTTATTTCATAGTGATTAAGACTAATATTGTTGTTCCCTGTATTAACCATGAAAGGTTAGCATTATCTCCTCACTCCGAATCTTACCCTTCAATATTTTTATTCGATAGTGCCTCACGATGCGTTCTCCTGCTGTTTTAGGACAGTCCTTTTTTTTTTTCTTGCTACTAGTGTACATATATGCTTTTTAAACATAATGGCCTATTCTAATATTGATGGTGCTGTGCCCATTTTTGAGGCACAAAATGGGCACCAAAGCATCCAATATGACAGGCAGGATGCTTGCGCTTGTTATTCACTTGAATATATAATTAAACTGCAGCTCTGAAGACTGTCCCACTTCCCACCCCCATCCTGATTGCCCGACCCCCTCCTCCTCCCACCAATTGCTTCTCCTCTCAGGGCTAGAGGACTAATGTGAACATTGCTGTGCCCCAAAATTGAAATCCTCTTCCCCAGCAAGCTGCCTGGGAATCCATAGCAGGTGTCTGCAGCTTGTTCGTGTCATGTAAATGAGGCCTGAGGTTCAGTATTGGGTGAGCCTTGGGCCTATCTGTTCAGGCGCAGGGATCATTCCCTTTCCTAGGCCAGTGTCTCATGGGAAAAGTATCAAAAGTGGATCTGAGACAAATTTGACAAACAGGCTATTGGCAAGTATGTTTTCTGCAAATAAATAAGAACCATTTTAACCAGTTGCGTTGGAGACTATAGTACAAATATATTATAAATATTATCCATTTTTGTCTTCCTTCTCTGCAAAAGCTGCTCTATCACAATCACTCTCTTACAAATAATGGATTCACCACAGAGAGATTTAATATAAAAATTTGAGATCATCTGACTATCAGTATGTTTATATAGAGTTAAAGCAATGACTGTATAGACGATTTTGGAATGAACAATCCAGGCCATATAAATATCTACACTTTTATCTGCCCCCATTTGAGAGAACATTTCTGGTGGTCGTTCATCCTATTGTATTTTAGCTCCACATTGTGAGTTTTGTATTCACTCACATGCAGAAAATAAGAGCACTAGGATTTAGTTATTCAAAAAAACATTGACAGATTGAAAATTCAAAAGGATACATCATGAAGGCAATAAAACAAGGTAGAAAGGCAGACTTCCCTCCCTTTCAAAAAATAGCTTGAAGGGAATAAATGTTTTACTTCTTTGCCATCTTTCTATACATTAATTTTGAGTGGTTTCTCGGTGATGTGAATACAAGCTGGTCTGAATATGTAATCATTCCCTGATCATAGTTATGTAACCATCTTACATATCATTTTCCTTTCTTCTTCTGTAGATCACAAACATCCAATGGTTCAACAGAATCTGATCCCAGAATGGATTGGCTTTAGGCACAATCACAGTGTAGCTTTTCCTTTGTCATAGTTTGTATTGATGACAATTAATGATCATCTTTTGAAGAATAATGTCCTAACATTCTAATACAGTAGTAAAGGTGGCAATATAAGGTCTATTGCTAGTCATAAAAATTGTATATGATTCTGTTAAAGCTCTTGGTCACTATTTCACAAATACATTTTGTCCCTCACAATCACCTTTTTTGTTCACATCCACTGTTGCGTTTAAAGCTTAGTGTGCCGCACTATTTCTTTTCTTTCCTGATTAGCATTTAGCAGCTATAAATTTTATGTGTTGCACCTGTGCTTCTTAAAGTTTTGAATTACTTTACTTTTCTAGGCACAATTCTATTACATCATAGCAGACTCTTCTTGCCAAATGATAAAAGTCCTGTTACACAGTGTAAACAATATGAGTGCAAGCAGAATCTCAACCAATTGTGCTCAACCTTACAAATATGTGGTTCTGGACTTATGTAACATGCACATTTTAATTTTGCCATGGTAGCATTTTCAAGGTTATTTTTTTACATTTCCCTTCGTTGCTGAGACTTTTGCATTTGTCCCTGTGATGACTTTGTTACTGGGCCTAGGAATCAAAGTCTTGGCAACAGGGATTTTGGTTCTTGCTGGCTCACATCCCACCAACTGTTGATGTGACTGAGGCCAATGAGTATGGTTTGCTTCTCCCTGATGTACAGTTAAAGCGGCCTTATGCCTGGGGATGGCAGATACATTCTTGTCCTTGCAGATTGTATTAATGCTGGATGCAGACATGAGAGTTTTTGGAGACCGTGTTTTAGATTCAGACACAGAGGACATTTCATCATCTGAGACAATACTTGTCATACTTTCATCTGGATCTGCAAACAGATCATACAGAGCATCCCCACTGTAACTGTCTCTAGGAATACTTGCCCTGGTAGCAAGGGTTTTCCCACTCTCGTCATCAGGTCCAGGGGTTGTGGAGTCCCAGTATCCCTCATCACTATTTGGGACACATTCTTGTTGATCACTCTTAGTGGTTGTTGGGTCTTCATTATCATTCTTACTTATGGAAATATCGTTCAGAGTAAGCTGTTTGACTAATGTACCATCTGCTGCTTCATCAAGACGAGTTGTAATTCCTGAAGCCATCCATGATGTTTGGTCAGCTGTAATCTGTTCCTGTTTCTCTTTAAGAGGCTCAGCAGTTGACAGTGGTGTGTCCCAGAATTCTTCCAGATATTCATCATCAACTTCATCTGGGCTTGCCATCTCCTCTCCTCCACCTTGATAAGTTAGAATATTTGAGCTTTTTTTTGCACCATTCTTTCCCTTTTCTGCAGTAGCTCCTCTTTCACAGACATTTCCTTCATCATCCTGGTCAGCAATAATGTCCCCACATCCTGTGAGCGAATCAAAGCTCTTTAAGGATGTAACATCAGAAAACATTAAGCAAATTCGATCGATTGATTGTTCCGAGGGTGGATCATTGGGTGCACTGGGTGTTGCAGTTTCAGGAGTGTGGTGAGATTCGGATCCAGTTATGAAAACATTTTCTTCTTGTACATCCTGCCTCACACCAGTTAATCTATCACCCTGTTTTTCCTCCATCTGTTCTAATGCTTCGAAATTGGAATGTTGATCCAATGACTGGCTGTCAATGGTAGCTTTCTCCAAATCATTACATAATTCTGGGAGGCATTTCCCACTATTTGCTTGTTCTGGTTCCTCAGTATAATTCTGCATTTCACAGGATAACTTGCTTTGCATTTCCACTGCAGCACTTTCTGGTTCAGAGGAAGATTTCTGCGTTTCTTCTTTAACACATTCCAAGCTGGCAGTCAAAGAACTAGGCAATGTAATAGTGCCATGGACTTCCAGGTACTCAGCTTTTGCCTCTTTGCTGATTTTGTCCTTTTTATGCCATCTCATGCTGCTGAACAACCCTTTTAGTCCTTTCTTTTGTTTGATGCAACTCTTCTCTTTCACCTGCTCAGAGTTTGAATGCACTGACTCTCCTTTACCATTTTCTGTTCTACTATTCCTTTTTAGTAAAGAAAAAAAACTGTGAGACTTAGCAATAGGTCCACAACCACCAGCAGCAAAGCTCATACTGCTGACTATTTTTGTACTGGGATCATTGTCGAGTTGATAATTACTCAAAGATTCTTCCTTGTTGCTCACTTCCAGTCCTATATCAGCAATTCCATCATGTGTTTTGCTTCGAACAAGCCCCATTTTTAAGGAGCTTTTCCTATCCCCTTTGTTTTTCACACTAAAAATACTAGGCATGGTGCCCCCCGACTTTCTCCTCGCAAATAATTTAAATGCCGTCTTACTTATCTTGCCAGATTGCTGTTCAGAAGCCGAAATATCATTACAATCACAATGCAAGTCCATGTCTGCCACGATCTTGTTCCTGTCTTCTTTCTGCAGACCACTGCAGCTGCCTGATGCTGACTTTCCCTCTAGCAGCCTCAGTGCTGCTCAAATTCAACTCCATGGCAACCAAGAGGATAAGCAGCTTTCGTCATCTGTGGACTAGAGCCCAGTCCATTGATAGCGGCAGTAAATTAAGCTGAATTTCTGTAAAGCACTGGAAATAATTAACATTTTCAAAAAATTATGCATTAAAATAAAGTTTCTATTTTTGTTAATGTAGAAAATTGTATTCAGTCTTGATTACTAGGAATGATGACTTACATAAATAGACACATTTTAATATATAAATATCAATACTTCAGCACAGATACTGAACGGAAAATATATGCATAAAATAATTCACGTAGGTTGAACTGGCAGTATATTGGGTTGGTAACTCTATGTAGGGTGTTTCAACTTTAGGGGGATTGTGAGTGTGAAGAATTGTAAATCCTCACTGGAAGAAAGAGGGGGAAAATGGAGGTTGACTTTCTGAATACCTTTCACTCCTAATGACTCGTTTGATGGTAGAACTGGCAGAGATTTGGGAGCAGACTGCCTGCCCTCCCTGTTAGTCAGACAGTAATGTAGGAAAATACAGAGAACTGAAGAGGAAGAAAATATAAGGAAAATTAGAAACAATCTACTCTGCAGACATTGATTATTAAAGTTTTAGAAAATATGGAGCTGTAATAATTCTAATATTCCTACCACTGTCAGCTGTGGTTCAGTTGGTAGCTCTCTCACCTCTAAGGCAGAAGGGTCCAAGTTCAAGTCCAAATCCCAGTCCACTCCAGAACTTGAGCACAAAAATTAAGGTTGACATACCAGTGCAGTATTGAGGGGGGTGCTCTCTTTTGGATGGAGACATTAAACTAAGTCTCTGTTTCAAATGGATATAAAAGATGCCATGGCACTATTTGAAAGAAGAGCAGGGGTGTTATTCCTGATGTTCTGGCTAATATTTATCCCGCAATCAACATTGCAAAAACAGATTATCTGGTCATTATCACATTGCTATTTGGGGGAGCTTGCTGTGCATAAATTAGCTGCTGCATTTCCTATATTAGAACAGTGACTACACTTCAAAAGTACTTCATCAGCTGAAAATTGCTTTGAGATATCTAGTGGTTGTGAAAGGTGCTATATAAATGCATTTAAAAAGATATTATATTAATATAATCTTAGAAAAACTGTTCACTTCTAATTTTGGACAAAATGCTGGAGCAATTAAAATCATAGAATGCTGGGTTATGTAGAAGAATTAAATACAAGTCTCCACAGATTACAATCTACCGATCAGACCATACTTTAAGTATTAAGATCAATTGTGGTCTCCACAAAACAAGACAAAGTATACATGAATTGGCAAGGGTGCAGAAAAGAGCAATAAGACTGATTTCCTAGTGTAAAAAATGATGAGCTGGGTGGAAATATTGAAGAAGCTTAAGCTGCAGACTAGGAAATAAGTCTTGTGACATAGAGTGATTATGGCATAGAAGGCGGCCATTTTGCCCTTTGTGTCCGTGCTGGCTCTCTGTAGAGCAATCCAATCAGTTCCATTCCCCTGCTGTATCCTCGTAGCCCTATAAGTTTATTTCCCTCAAGTACCCATCCAATTTCGGTTTGAAATCATTCATCATCTCCGCTTCCATCACCCTCATAGGCAGCAAGTTCCAGGTCACTATCACTCACTGCGTACAAAAAGTTATTCCTCATATCTCCCTGCATCTCTTGCCCAAAAGCTGAAATCTCTGTCCTCCAGTCCTTGTACCATCAGCTAATGGTCATAATCTTGTACATCTCTATCAAATCTCCCCTCAATCTCCTTTGCTCCAAGGAGAACAAACCCAGCTTCTCCAACCTAATCTGTTAGCTAAAATCCCTCATCCCTGGAACCATTCTGGTAAATCTCCTCTGCATCCTCTCAAGGACTCTCACATTCTTCCTAAAGTGTGGTGACCAGAACTGGACTCACTCCTCTAATTGTGGCCTAAGTAGTGCTTTATAAAGGTTCAGCATAACTTCCCTGTTTTTGTACTCAGTGCCTCTATTTATGAAGCCCAAGATCCCATATGCTTTGTTCATTACTCTCTCAATATATCCTGCCACCTTCAAAAATCTATGCACATGAACCCCCAGATCCCTCTGTCCCTACACACTCTTTAGAACTGTGCCATTTAGTCTATATTGTTTCTCTCAATTCCTTCTTGCAAAATGCATCACCTCTTATTTCTCTGTATTAAATTCCATCTGTCACTTGTCTACCTATTCTGCCAGCTTATCCATGTCCTATTGCAGTCGATTGGTATTATCCTCACTGTCTGCCACACCTCCAAGTTTGGTATCATCTGCAAATTTTGAAATTTCATTCTGTAAATGCTGACAAATATTGAAAGAGGTGTGAGACAAGGGGATACAATCCCACCAAAAATATTCACCACAGAAATGGAAGACATATTCAAGAAGATACCCTTAGAGGAGAGAGGATTAAATATTGATGGAGCAAAACTAACAGACTTGTGCTGTGCAGATGATGTTGCACTAATCACTTCATCTGTTAAAGACCTGGAAGTACAACTAAATAACTTAAGTAAAGAGAGTAAAAATATTGGACTGAAAATGCACAAAGGAAAAACAAAGTAAATGATGAACTTTAAGACAGAAGATACCATACAAATTGAAGACCAAGAAATTGAAAAAGTGACTGAATACAAATATCTGAGCCAAACATGTAAGAAGGAGGATTGTACAAATGAAGAGGTACTGAGTAGGATTAGAGCAGAATGGAGTTGTTTCGGAAAATACGGAGACATTGGGCTGAATTTTGTTCAGCTCCCGATGCCGGGCTCCGTGGCGGGGTGGGGTAGCCAGAAGATTGCAGCAGCAGCGGTCCGCCATGGAACCCACGCCATGATTGCCAGGCCTAATCTTCCTGGCAGTGGCGAGGCCCCGTGGCAGCCCCTCCGCCACTTGGCGACGGGACCTGACTTAACATATTACAATAAACTTTTTTAATTTTTGTTTTTTTTATTTTGTTTAAAATGTTGTTTGGAGATTGTTTGGAGTAAGTGAGAAAAAATGGTGAACTTTTTTCTATCAGGAATCACTCTGAGTGATTTTTGGGGACAGGATAATATAGCATCACCTAGTGACATGACAGTTAATCCTTACAGGTTAGTGTTGTCATTTTACACTGGTGCGCCACCTAGTGGTTTGATAAGTAACAGGTAAGTATAACAGGTATAAAAACAGAACATACTGGAAATACTCAGAAGGTCTGGCAGCATCTGTGGAGAGAGGAAGTGATAAAGGGCTGAATTTTACCAGCCCCTCAACATTGGGGGTCTTGGTGTGGGGGCCCATAAAATTCTTGTGGGAGCAGCCTGCCAAGACCCCCGACGCTGAGAAGGCCCCGCTGCATTTTACTGGCGACAGCGAGGCCCTGGTGCGGCCCCCCTACCGCCCAGCATTCTGAAGTGAGACACTGGAGGGGAGGGGGGAGGAATGAAATTATCAGGGTGGTGGGGCAGGAGCAGGAAAAACAATTCTTATTGGCTGTGACGATGGTGGGAAGGGGTTGAAGGGAAAATGTGTTGAAGTTAGGGGGACAAATTCGTTTTGGGACTGAAATACATTTTATTCATATCAGGCAATAAAAAAAATCACTATGGGGGTTGGGAAAATGCCTCCAGCTTTTAATACTTTATTTCAATAAAATGTGTAGTGACAACCCTTTGAATTTCAAATTTATCCTAAGGGCTTGAAGCCCTTTAGAAATAGAGCTGGCGCCTGCACAGTGATGCCAGATACCATGGCCGGGGATGGAGCGGTCGCCCCCTTTACGTCATCAGGGGCGGCCACTCCATGTCAGAAATAACAACAGAAATGTTAGGCTCCACAGCGGAGCTTCCATGTCGGAAGGCCGGCGAGTTCAGAGCGCGTCGCTACCATGTGCAGAGCGCTAATAAAATTCAGCCCAATGATTTGGGTTGACGACCTTTTGTCAGAGGGTTACAGGTGTACAGGTAACAACTGCAGTTAACATTGCAATTCTCTTAGAAAATGTTTCCATAGAGCTTTCAAAGAGTGTGTGCCCTAAATAAGAATTTTACTATATCAATAGATGTGTTGCATTTCCGAATTATTTAGACATACCGGGCTGAATGTTATTAGCGCGCCGTGCTTCCTGACACGGCCACCCTTCCCGACACTGCCGCACAGATTTAGGATAAATTTGAATTTTTAAAGGGTTGTCACTACACATTTTATTGAAATAAAATATTAAAAGCTGGAGGCCCTTTCCTAACCCCCACAGTAGTTTTTTTATTGTCTGATATGAATAAAATGTATTTCAATCCCAACACGAACTTTCCCCCCCAATCTCATCACATTTGCCCTTCAACCCCTTCCCACCATCCCCACAGCCAGTAAGAATTGTTTTTCCCGCTCCCCACCGCACGCACCTCCCCCCACCCTGATAATTTCAATCCTCCCCCATCCACACCAGTGTCTTGTCTCGGAACTTCAAAAGGAGTTCCGAAGGCGCTGGGTTGCGACTGGCGGCCATAAAATCGGCATGGGATGGTTGCCAGGAGCAGGTAAGGTTATTAGCATTTTGTTTTAACTAATTTGAATACGTAAATGAAGGCCCCGTCGCTGCCTTTCTGCCGCCGGTAAAATGCGACAGGGCCTGCTCAACATCGGGAGTTGTGGCAGCCCACTTCCACAAGAATTTTACGGCCCCCCCGCCACGACCCCCAACATCAAGGGGCTGGTAAAATTCAGCCTACCAAGGCTGGGATGATGTATCTGTGTAGTTACTGATTGAGAAATGCATTGTTGAGAAGATCTATATAAATGCAAGATGCAGACTAAATACTGATGGTGGAAGAATCTTGTACCTGCTCAGCAGGAGATAGGCCTGAGATATGGCTATTGATGGTGATATGTTTTGATGGTATAAATTGAAAGAAAGAAGAATTGACTAGAATATCTTAAAGTATAAATTCTTAGCCAACTTTGATTATTTCTATTTTCCTTAAAAATAGATTTTATTTTAACTTGCAATCAGGAAATCTCTCTATGGAAACAGTAGCTGGATTAACAACGATTTATGTAGACAATTGACATCTGCCATAGTTTTTATCAGTTATGTTTACAGATATTTATGCTTTTGCATGAAAATAGAACTTCTGAAGCAAAAACAAGGCACCAGGGTTGCACTGAGCCAGATAGGCTATAAGGTCACAGCTATAGTTACAAGTCTGTGCTGTGTTACCTAAACTCAGATAAGCTAGCAGTGGGACACTACAATTGATTTCAGCACCCCTGAGTTGAGGAGGGAGAAGAATTGGACAAGGTTCCCAATCCTGACTGCAATCAGGGGCACAGATAGAAAATGCACACGCATGAGCATTGAGTGAAGGGAGAATCAGTTCAACTGTGATGCTCACCATGCTTGAATAACCTGTGAACATTATCATCCAGGCAAGCACATGAAGAATGACCATTTGGAGGAGGAACTAGATGACGGCTGGAGCCTGAGATTGTGTTACCAAGAGAGCATGGAGCAAATTGGAAAAGCAGGAAACACAGTCCAAATGCATCATAAGATTGAAGGGATTCAATCTGCCACCACTGTCTTTGATGACTTTGTCCAGAGTTTACTGCCTTACAATACCCTTTCACACTTTAAGTTGTTTATTTTTCAAAAAAACAGAAGAAGAGAAATTTACACCACAGGGCATTTCTTATTTCTGAATAAGTTAAAATACAACTTAGAATCATTGAATCATACAGCTCTGAAGGAGGCCGTTCAGCCCACCGTGCCTGTGCCGGCTCTTTGAAAGAGCTGTCCAATTAGTCCCACTGCACTGCTCCATCCCAATAGCCCTGAAAATGTTTTCTTTTCAAATATATATCCAATTCCCCTTTGAAAGTTGCTGTTGGATCAGTTCACCACCCTTTCAGGTGGTGTATTCCAGATCATAACGCTGTGTAAAGAAAGGTTTCCTCATCTTCCCTGCATTTTCTTTGCCAAATCTGCTAAATTTATGTCCTCTGGTTACTGACCCTCCTGCCAGTGGAAACAGTTTATCTTTACTTACTCTATTAAAACTCCTCCTAATTTTAATTTCACTTTAACCTTCTTTGCTCTGAGGAGAAGAACCCCAGCTTCTTTAGTCTCTCCACGTTCCAGGTACCATACTAATAAATCTCCTTTGCACCCTCTCCAAGGCTTTTGGTATCCTTCACAATACTTCAGGTGTGGCTAACCAATGATTTATAAAAGTTTAGCATAACCTCTTTGCTTTGGCATTATATGTCTCTATTTATACAGCCAAGGATCCTGTATGTTTGTTTAATCATAATAAATGTTTCTGCAATCTTCAAACCAATAGCAGTAAACTAATAAATAAAATAAATAGGAATTCAATGACTGCTGTTCAGTTACTTTAAATTTATAATTTTTGAATGAACTTTGTGTGCTTTTCAAAGTGATGATTGGTAGTGGTGTGAATGGGACACAATTTCCATCATTTACATCCAGTGTCAGCAGTAAGCACTCCCCAATTAGGTACATCATGGTCGATATTCCACATGATTCACTACTGTTCAGGGATTTTGCAACATGGTGAATAGCAAGGCTGTAGTGGGTATTCATGATCCCCCAGTAACCAGCCATCTAGTCTGCATGTTCCTTCAAATAATGGTAGAAAATGCAGGCACTGTAGCTGCTCCCTGCGTATCATGCACTAATCATCATTATTCTGTTCCTGTAGCCTGACACCACTTACACATGAATGGAATCTTCCCTCATCATGTCAGCTATTGTACCAACAATAAGGCCCTACACTTATGCAAAGCCTCTCATCTGATGACAGTTTTTTTTATTTGTTCATGCGATGTGAACGTCACTGTGAGGCCTGCATTTATTGCCCATCCCTAATTACCCTTGAGAAGGTGATGGTGAGCTCTTTATGCCCTCTTATACTGTTGCTTCCTTTTCATGAGGAAAGTGATGAAAATGTTTTAACTAGCAGACAAGGCACCTCTGCATTCCAGAAGAACACCTGCCAAGTTAGCCCGAAAGCTCATTTCAGAAAGTGCCAAATTAAAGCAGAGAAAACTTTTCAAACTATCTGGAGGTATTTATTGGAGTGTACATGAGCCTCATTGCACTTTTTAATTTTAATCAATTGTATATTAATTAGTCCCATGCAAAAAGCTGCAGTCTTCGCCACCTGTTCGTTCTTTCAGCACAGCTTGCTCATTTGAAATGGATGCTGCTAGGATTTCCAGCTCTGGCCTTTGGAAGTTTGATTCTCAGCAGTTTGATTGTGTGTTGTGTTAACTGTTGTTTTTAGCCCTATCTGCATTATCTTTGGTACATTTGGGCTGAATTTTATTAGAGCACTGCCCACGTGGACCGCCCTTCGTGGAGCTGCCACGATATTTAGTGCGGCGGCTCATTATGGTAGTATAATAGACATTACTTGCCGCCCCCACCCCCCCAAATGATGTGGAGGCGATGGGATTTCTGACACCGGTATCGGTGTTGGGTCAGGTGAGCATCAGGTGTTGGGGCCCTATGTAAAGGGCAGCCAGCACATCAGTGATGCCTCCACTGCCAGAACAGAGCTACTGAGAGAACTCCTTGTCTGCAGAAGTCAGATCTCTGTGTGCACATCCCAAAAATTTGAAGATGGTGCCAGAGAGGCTTTCCAGGGTGGCCCCATGGTCCAGCGATGCCTCCCTGCTCACTCTCCTCCAGGCTGTACAGGCAAGGCGGGAGATCCTCTTCCCCAGCGACGGCAAGAAGAGGTCCTCCTGCCTGACCAAAGCACCCTTGCTGGAGGTGGCAGAGGAGGTCAGTAGCCATGGGGCCATCAGGCGCGATTGGGTCCAGTGCCGAAAGAGGATGAACGATCTGCTGCGCCTCGCAAAAATAAGTGGCACTTTAGATCAGGGCTCCACTGAACCTGGGTGTACCTACAAGGAGTGGCACATGTGTTCCACTACCATACCAAAGACATGGAGGTTGGGCAGGGAGAAAAGACGTGACAAGAATGCAAGAATGTATGATAGAACTTACCCGTGTCTGCTGCTCAGAACATGACACCTACATGAGTGTTTCACTCAGTAGTGCACACCGAGCATCCCCCACCTTTGTGCCCAGCACCCTTCTTGTGACATGTGTCGTGTTTTTCATCTGCTATGCTTAATATCGGTATCCTTGTTCCTCCTTGCGAAGTCAGCACACAATGCAAGGAAGGCTAGTCATACCGGTGGAAGTGTGCCAGACATTAGAAGGCTCACAGAAGCTGAGGAGGAAGCCATGGAGATATCGGCTAGCCAATTGAAATGCTCATTTGGTGACGTAGACCTTGGGGTCCTGGATGAACAGATGTCCACTTGATATTGACAGGCAAGCCCCAACCTACCAAGACTGAGGCACACATTATTTTGCCACACGAACATTAAAACTTAAAATTGTGGCTGGGAAGAAAAGAGGGCCAATCACAAGGAATTGCCAAGCCCCTGACTGGAATGCCATTTGCATAGTAACAGACAGTACTTGGAATGGACAAAGGGGCCACTCCCTGCTCCAATGTAATCCACAATGGACTTTGGATTACCAGATATTGAAACATTCCAGGTTAACAACTAAGATGGCTGAATACACAAACAGACATGGTCAGACCAGTTTAGTCACATGACTAACTGACTGTTGGAGGTTTTTGAATTTGAACTGGCCACAGTTTTAAAAACTCTGAAAGCTGTTTGCTCCTGGACTGGAAAAGCCCTCTCTCCTGTCTGATCTCATCTCGCTCTCACCAGCTTCGAAAACCATTGAAGACATATGAACCCCAAGAGAGAAGCCTCCTACAGTGAACAAGGTTTAAGAGGAATACTGGGCCCCAATGAAAAGCAAGACTACTTACAATCAAGGACCCTACAGCAAGCTCGAAGCACAGTGAAAAACCTCTCTTCAGCAATTGCCTTTTTACTTCTGCGCTTTTCTGTCCCTATTTGCATGTGTGTATTGAGTGGACATGCTCGCGTGGGCACGTCGTATGTCCGTAGGTGTTAACTGTATTAGAGTTTAAGTTTAAGGTTTAATAAATTTCACTTTTCTTATTTAAACCTAAGAAAACCTAATTGTGCTCATTTCTTTGCCTTATAATTGGAAAGTGGTGAACAAGGATTCACCAAAGGGGGAGATCAAAACACTGTGTTTAAAAATTAAACCCTGTTACAATAAGATCAGGTGAAGACAGTAAAAGACCCCTAGACACCTTTTTCACCTGGTCATAACAATATAAACAACGATCACTGTGAAACTGTTGTTGTGTAATACAATGCTGTTATAATCATGACATGTGCAACCTCAAGACTGACAGAGTGCTCTACCCATTGTATCTTCCGGGTCAGCATTCTGAATCGACCCCGATGGTCATACCTCCCACACCTCGGTGATTCCAATGTGGACGGGGCCGGTGAGTCAAGCTCCAACAGCCACGATGCCTGAAAAGAATTCTGCACTGATGCAGGATTCCCCCAGCCAGCCAGGGCCCTCCAGGCCTCGTGTGTGGAGAGGACAACCACCAAAGTCATCTGCAGCCAAAGGGCAATCAGGGCAGCAGCCTCCCTCCAAACAGACTGCTTGCGCAGAGGTGGCACTGCGAAGGAGCACCGGTAAGTGTTTTAAAAAATGCACTGACACAAATGGGAATGCATGGGTGCCACAACAATGTATATAAGTATAGGCTGCGTTTGCTGACAACGCTACCACCAGGTGGCGCTGCAGTGGCACATGCAGAAATGCAGCATGTGCCACTAAACCGTCACAGTCTGCGACTTCAGGCAGCTGCCAGGACTAAAGATGGTGCCGCTCAAATAATCACACGAAGGCAACCTAACCTAAACACATGGCAGCACACAATGGCGGGAGGGAGAGAGTGAGCGAGCAAGCGGGCCGGGGGGTGGGGACCGGAGCAGGACCAGGACGAGGGGGGGAGCGGAGCAGCCGGACAGAGCAGCGAGGGGGGGAGCGTAGCAGCCAGAGACAGCAGCGAGGGGGAGGGGGGGGGGGGGGGGAGAGCAGAGCGGCCGAAAGAGCGGAGCGGTCGGAGAGAGCAACGAGGGAGGGTGAGGGGGAGTGGAGCGGCCGGAGAGAGCAGCGAGGTGGGGGACTGGAGCAGCCGGAGAGAGTCACGAGGTGGGGGACTGGAGCAGCCAGAGAGAGCAGCGAGGTGGGGGACTGGAGCAGCCGGAGAGAGTAGCGAGGTGGGGGACTGGAGCAGCCGGAAAGAGTAGCGAGGTGGGGGACTGGAGCAGCCGGAAAGAGTAGCGAGGTGGGGGACTGGAGCAGCCGGAAAGAGTAGCGAGGGGGGGGACTGGAGCGGAGTGGCCGAAAGAGCGGAACAGCCGGAGAGGGGTGGGGGGGGGGGGGGGGGAGCTGAGCTTGATGCATGGGTGAATACCCGTTAGCGTTGCGTAAAGCGCATGCGCAGAGGCCAACCAGGCGCGTTGCCCGAAGATGCTCACATCACGCGAAGACGTAATCGGTGCACACGCTAACCAGCCCTGGCAAGTCGGAACGCAGCGCACGCAGAGAGGCAGGAGCCCGTCCGCACATGTGCGCACCTTGGCGCAGCCTGATGACGTCAGTGGCCGGCTGCGTTGTCAGGAATCACTTTGATAAGTATATCACTAAATGTTCTTCACTAACATGTGTGTCAGTTTTACTGAGTGAATGATGTGTGCCAGCATGTACCGCTCATGTCTCATCCCTTTACATCATTGGCCTTTCAGACTGCCAATGTGTGGAATAACATTGCCATGTCAGTATTACTCATATGCGTATCCACAGGTGCAGTATGGACACTGACTCAGTCTGCTACTGCCTGTAATGGTTGAGACAAAGATGTTGCAGACGTGGACTGCTGCACAGCAGGTGGGCAAGGGTGCTGTGTGGCTTGTAGAGCTCATGGTGTGTCCTATGGAGTGGAGAACCTTTGATCAATAAGGCGCTACCATGCATCCCTAGCTCGCTGCTCACCTTGCATGCAGCACCTGGGTGCTCTCTGCCCTCCCATGCACCTTTCCTGCTGTACGTCCTCAGCGTCCTCCTCATCCTGCAAGGCTTTCCCCATATTGAGTGCGTAGTTGTGTAGAGCACAGAAAACAGCAATGATACGAGCTACCCTTTCTGGCTCTGACTGCAGGGCATCACCCAATCTATCCAGGCAGTGGAATTGCATTTTCAGCATGCCGATCGCCTGCTCAGTGGTGGCTCTTGTAGCTCTGTAGCTGGTGTTGTATCTCTCCTCTGCAGCAGGAGTGGGGTGTCTCACTGGTGTCAGGAGCTGTGTCTGCAAAGGATAGCCCTTGTCTCCAAGAAACCACCCCTCGATGTGAGCCCGTTCAGTGTGCAGCGCCAGATGGAACTGGCACAGGATGAAGGCATCATGGCAGCTGCCTGAAAGGTGGGCACAGATTTGCATGAAGCACTTCTGGTGATCACATACCAGCTGCACATTAATTGAATGGAATCCCTTATGGTTGACGTATTCAGCTGATCGCCCGGCAGGAGCCTTGATGGCCACATGGGTGCAGTCTACGACCCTTTGCACCTGTGGGAATCCCATGATGGAGCTGAAACCGATGGCCCTCTGGGCCTGGCTCTCAGGGTCCGTCGTGAAGCGGACATGGTCACTGACCCTCCAGTATAGGGCATCGGTGACCTCCCTGATGCAGCAGTGCACTGCTGCCTGTGTGGCCCCGCAAAGGTCTCCGGTGGGCCCCTGAAATGATGCAGAGGCGTAGAAGTTAAGAGCCATTGTCACTTTGAGGGCCATAGGCATAGGATGTCCACCGAAGCCCATCAACCGCAGGTCATCGTTGAGCACGGCACAGAGATGTGTCACCGCCTCTCTCCGCAGTCGGCTCTGACACTGGTGCTCTGACATCTGCAGGTATGTCTTGCGGGACCTATAGATGCACGGCGTTCTATAGTGGTGAGCTCTCCTTGGGGGCTGCTGCTGCTCACGACCGGGGGCCTCTTTGTGAGCTGCAACTGCCTGTTGGTTCTGCCTGCGGTGCATATGGATCCTCATGACAAGTGGAAAAATGGTTATAGGGTGAAACATCTCCATCACAAAGTTGCTATTAAATTCAATTCCTTCACTTCTCTGAAGGTACTGAACAGAGCAGAAATTGATGTTGACTGGTACACGAGGTGCTTTCATGCAGCAACTATGTGGCGTGGCATGGCATGGCATTGCCTGACTTAGCTCCCACCAAGAATGGCACAACATGACCATATTCAGATTGTAAAAGCAGCATCAATTGGCCCACGAGACATATAACCTTTACCCCACATACAGGATGGTTGGAATGCCATTGCTCCTTCACTGACAGAGGCAATCAATGGCACAGAGTGGACAAGCTTTACGGAGGGCAGAAACACAGTGGCTCCCTTCACATCTGCAAAGCTGTTCCCCCAGAAATACTGTGCCCTCTCCCACCTCCCTACACGTCTGCAGAGTTGTGCCCCCAGTAATAGCAGCCCCCGCCCCACCTCTGTGAAAACGCTTGCAGAGTTTGGACCCATCTCGCAAGACTTACCTTCACAGGCTCCGATGACAGCAACTGCTGTCCCGCCGGCTTTTTTAAGCCGTGAACGGGATGGCACGTGAGAGATGCCCGTTTACTGGAAGATGCCGAACGGAGAGCTTAGAGGCAGCGGGCTGTATAAAGAGGCAAGATAAGTAGTGCTTTGCATATTTAAATTGGTGTGCCACTGCGGAGTGGCGGGGGGAGCGGGGGGAGGGGGCCGGCCTGGGGTCCTGCCGCTGCTGGTAAAATGGGGCAGGGCCTTCCTGTCGTCGGGGAGCAGGGTGGGCCTCTCCTGGAAGTATTTTCCAGGCCCCCCCGCCACGACTCCCGACATTGGGGGGCCAGTAAAATTCAGCCTTATGTGTTGCAGGGTGTGCTGCTACATTTTTGCATTGATTGACCTCTTTGCATATAGCTATTTCCCCAGCACTGTTGCAGCCAGGAATTGCTCAGTTAACAGCAACCACAGTTTTCAGTAAGGGAATTCCAATTGTTATTCCAATGGCAGTAGGAGGATGAGGAGTTCATGCAGAGTGATAATTAATTCAATTAATTTCAATAGAAGGAAAACACAACAGATTCTCTTACTAATGTGTGATCATCCCCACCAAATTTTTGTTCTTGTGCTCTACCCAGGTGCTTATAACACCCAGGAAGTATAAATCTATCCCAGTGTGTCTTAACCCCATCAGATCACTACAGTACAGAATTTTCCATTTCCCAGCCAAGTTGTTCAATGCCTTGATTTTAAAAATCTCCGTTTTCAAATCCATCCACAATCTCGCCCCTTCCTATCTCTGTATCCTCCTCCAGCCCGACAACCTTCTGCAATGTCTGCACTCCTCCAGTTCTGGCCTTTTGCTCATCCTCAGTTTTCTTCACTCCACCACTGGCAGCTGTGTCTTCAGCTGCCAAGGCCCAAAGCTCTGAAATTCCCTCCCTAACATTCTCCGCCTCTCCACCCCATCCTCTTTTAAGATATTCCTTAAAACCTACCTCTTTGACCAAGTTTTAGGTCACTTGTTCTAACATCTCCTTATGTGGCTCGGTGTCAAATTTTGCTTATCATTCTTGTGAAGTGCCTTGGGACTATGTTAAAGGTGCTATATAAATGCAAGTTTGTTGTTGTTGTATTCTTGTAAACTAACAGAATGGGATTATTAGTTTTATGCCAGCAGGATATGATGAGGATTATAAAAATAAGAACTTATTCAAATTGACTGATGTCAAATAGAAGAAGCATAATTAACAATCAAGCAGTAATATGGGCATAAAACAAAACTCAGCATGATGCACTTTCACTGTCATTTCTTACTTGGCAACGTGTTAATGATTTAAACCATTGGACTACAATTTCCCTGAAATCATCGATTCTATTCATTTGGCTTAGATTACATAATGTACTCACAGGATACGGAGATTTGAACAGAAGTCAGTGATATTAATGCACATGAGCAAAACCGATTCACATAGCTGTGATTCAAAATGTTTAATCCTCTAGTCTGATCTGTCCTTGATTTACATCCTAGTACATCAGTATGTTTTTGTGTGGGAGATACTGATTTGGATTAAAGAATGATGCTGCTTTGTACACATACAGGAGAAGCCATCAGATAATGGGCTCAGTCTGGAAAGCAGCACTCAGGAATAGACAAGCTAGTTTGATTGCCTGTTCTCAGAAGCATAATCCAAAATTAATTTCGTATTAAGTTCAGTCACATAAAACATAGAAAATGGTAAATATCTTTATATCAATTTAAAATAAAGATCACTGTGCATGGATTATAATTAACATTAATTGATTCTCATTCATTTGTCATGTTCTCATCTTTTCATGTTAAAACTAGATTAGCAAAGTATTACTTTTCATTGGGATTCTATTGATGAGACTTATAAAAGCAGTGTGAAGATTAGAACACTGTATCCTGAGGATAATATTTTAGCTAAACAATATAATTCCCCTCCTCCTTAAGAAAACAGAGAAAACAGTTAATAAATGATGGCACACAGTATGAAGGCAATGGATTTGTTGTTGGCAATGTTGTTTATTCTGAAACCAGAAGTAATGCCAAGGAGATTGTGTGGCTTTAATTCAACATCAGTAATTTTAGAATGATTTATTTAGCGTATTATTGTTCCATACAAGCATGTGTTATAATTGTAATCACTGGTTGTGAACAGTGGACTACATAAAATATTAATCTTTATGCTTTGGGAAGCACAGAAGTTGCTAGCGTGTGAGCCCCTTTTAATCTGTGCACTGGTTTGCTATTCGCTATCAGTAATTCCACACACGTATGCATTATTCTAAATATAAACATGGAAATGAGTGAAATATGTTAAGGTAAGCAATGTTGTTATGTATTGCTGTTGTAGATCCTGAAAACATTTTGAAAATATATATTTGGCATATTTCAAAGAAAAGGTTAAATTAAAGGGAAACAATAAAATCTGCCTAGAAGAGAATTATCACATAGATATAATGATAGAGATTCCTACCTGTCCTCAGGATTATTTTACTAGCATTTCAGTATTATTAACATCCCGGTCCAGTCCCAGGCGAAATACTGTATGTGGTCAAAGTAAAGAACATTTATTTGGAATGCATCTAAGGACTGCTTCCTAAGTCAATGTTTCTAATCCAATAAGGAAAGAAGCATTGCTCGATTTAGTCCTGGAAATAAATTTGGGCAAGTAACTGATGTGAGAGTAGGAGCAATAATACAAAAGGAAATAGTAAAGGTAAGCATATAAAAAGTAAAAGAATAATTAAAGAGAAGGTAGTACTGCTCAGAGATCGAGAGAAATCTAGTTGAGGATGAAAATTTGGCAACAATATTAAACAAATATTTTACAGCAGTTTTTTTTAAATGATGGCAGAAGTGATGATGTGGGTGTATCCGAACGATGTGGAAAATTTGTTGGAGATAATTGTAGAAAAGAAATTGGTTTTGAGAATATTAGCACTGTGATGCAAAAGTCATCACCACCTGATGACATGTACCCTAGCCTTTTAATGGATGTCAGACAGGAGATAGCAATTTTTCAATCCTCCCTAGCAAATTATGCTGGAGATTAAAGGGTAGGGAATAAAGCAGCTCTGTTCAAGGAAGAAGATGTAAACCAGGTAACTGGATAAGTTGATATCATGTTAATTGTGGAAAATCTCTTAGAATCCATACTTGGAATCAAATTAGTGAACATTTAGAAATGTATGGAATAATCAAGGAAAGCCAGATTGGATTGTTACAGACAAGTCATGTTTGACAAATTCAATACAGCTTTTTGAACAAGTGTTTTTATAGATAAAAGAAATGCAGTGGATGCATATATGGATATTTAGAATGTTTGATAAGGTGTCTCACAGGAGGCTTATTAACAACAAAATCAGACAAATGATGAAAGAGGAAATGTACCCTGGGATTTTCAAATGGACTTTAACTCACAATTCCCATATAGAAGCGATTGTTTGTTTAGCTTGCAATATTCAGCTGGGTCACCTGATTTGAAGTCCCAGTAAGCTTTCATCTATAACAATGTATCTTTTGAAAGGTCAGTGATTTTTCTCTGTAATGATTTTAATTATATTTGATGGTGATTTGAAACTAACCGTATTACAAGTTCTCTCACCACATGTTTCTGGAATTGTGGATCTGCCAAGTATTCTGTTCTGCAGGTCAGTCAGCTAACCCCCCACCCCCAGATATAATCTAATTTTTCCTCATCAATGAATTAAATGTGTACGAAAGACCTGAACAAGGTGGGCTGAATTTTATTGGGGTGTCGCGCTCTCCGGCGTCGCCCTATGAACTCAGTGGCGTGCCTGCATTCGCCGGCCGCTGCAGAGTCGCCACAATATTAATCATTTCCATAGAGGCCGCGCGCTGCCCCACCCCCCGCCTCCATATTACGTGGGGAGAGGCGGGACATTCGGTGCAACGAGAGTTTTGACAGTTGTGCAGCAGGTGCTGGGGCCCTATTTTAAGCGCTCCAGCACCTGCTTCCTGACAGCTGTCAAAGAATACTTACCCGACTGCTGAAGAGTGGGGCTGCTGTCAATCTGGCAGCAAAGCAGAAAGTGCTGTAGAAATCCGGCAGGTCAGGCAGCATCTGTAGGGAGAGAAGCAGAGTTAACTTGTCCAAGTTTACAGACCTGAAAGTTAACTTTGCTTCTCTCTCCACAGATGCTGCCTGACCTGCTGAGTGACCCCAGCACTTTCTGCTTTGCTGCCACATACCTACCCTGCTGTGTCCCAGTTTCCTGTGAAGTTGTGATCCTCTTCTCCCACTCAAGTGCAACATTTCTTCTTGTAGGCGTGCCGCACTTGGGTGAATAATCGTACGTTTGCACATTCCAGGATGTGAGACTTAAAAAGACCATAAAAGGTATTACAGAGGTTTACAGAGTACACACTGACACAAATGGGAATGCACGGGTGTCACAGCAATGTAAATATGTCTTTCACTAAATGTTTCTCACCAACATGTGTCCTTTTCTCTGTGTGAATGATGTGTGCCAGCACGTTGCGCCAATGTCACATCTCTTTGCACCGTTCGCCCTTCAGAAGAGCCAATGCATGCAATATCATTGCCATGCCACCATTACACATGAGTGTCTCTACGGATGCAATGACACGGACAGTGGCTCAGTCAGCTGCTACCTCTAATGGTTTACACAGGGATGCTGCAGATGTGGACTGGTGTACAGCAGGTGAACAAGGGTGATGTGTGGCTTGCTGAGCTCATGTTGGTTCCTATCGAGCAGACAACCTTTGTCTGATAAGCCACTTCCGTACATCCCTAGCTCACTGCTAGCCCTGCGTGCAGAGTTTGGGTGTCATCTGCCCTCCCATGCGTCTTTCAGGTTGTAGGTCCTCAGCATCCTCATAGTCAGACGATGAATCCTGTTGCCATGTCTCCTCAACATACCAGGCCTGACCCCATATTGGGTGCGTAGTTGTGCAGAGCAGCAAAGAAAAGAGCTGGCCTTTTCGGCACATAGTACAGTGCATCACCCTATCCATCCAGGCATTGGAGGAGCTCTTTCAGCATGCCAATCTCCTGCTCAATGCATGTAGCTCAGTGGCTGGAGTTGTATCTCTCCTCTGCAGCAATGGTGGTGTCTCTCACTGGTGTCGGGAGCCGTGTCTGCAATGGATAGCCCTTATTTCCAAGAAGCCACCCCTCCATATGAACCAGTTTCGTGAACAGCAGTGGCAGCCAGGACTGGCGCAAGACCCAGGTGGCATGGCAGCTGCCTGAGAAGTGGTCACACATTCACTGCAAGCATCTGCGGTGTTCACATACCAGCGTCACCAAGATTGAGAGGGTTCCTTTAATATAATAACAAAGAACAAAGAACAGTACAGCACAGGAACAGGCCATTTGGCCCTCCAAGCCTCCGCCGATCTTGATGCCTGCCTAAACTAAAACCTTCTGCACTTCCGGGGTCCGTATCCCTCTATTCCCATCCTATTCATGTATTTGTCAAGATGCCTCTTAAACGTCTCTATGGTACCTGCTTCCACCAAATCCCCCAGCAATAGGTTCCAGGCACTCACCACCCTCTGTGTAAAGAACTTGCCTCGCACATCCCCTCTAAACTTTGCCCCTCGCACCTTAAACCTATGTCCCCTAGTAACTGACTCTTCCACCCTGGGAAAAAGCTTCTGACTATCCACTCTGTCCATGCCACTTATAACTTTGTAAACATCTATCATGTCGCCCCTCCACCTCCGTCGTTCCAGTGAAAACAATCCGAGTTTATCCAACCTCTCCTCATAGCTAATGCCCTCCAGACCAGGCAACATCCTGGTAAACCTCTTCTGTACCCTCTCCAAACCCTCCACGTCCTTCTGGTAGTGTGGCGACCAGAATTGCACGCAATATTCTAAGTGTGGCCTAATTAAAGTTCTGTACAGCTGCAGCATGACTTGCCTTTTTTATACTCTATACCCTGACCGATTAAGGCAAGCATGCTGTATGCCTTCTTGACTACCTTATCCACCTGCGTTGCTACTTTCAGTGACCTGTGGACCTGTACGCCCAGATCTCTCTGCCTGTCAATACTCCTAAGGGTTCTGCCATTTACTGCATACTTCCCACCTGCATTAGACCTTCCAATATGCATTACCTCACATTTGTCCGAATTAAACTCCATCTGCCATTTCTCCACCCGATCTATATCCTGCTGTATCCTCTGACAATCCTCATCACTGTCCGCAACTCCACCAACCTTTGTGTCGTCCGCAAACTTAGATAATCACACCAGCTACATTTTCCTCCAAATCATTTATATATACTACAAACAGCAAAGGTCCCAGCACTGATCCCTGCAGAACACCACTAGTCACAGCCCTCCATTTAGAAAAGCACCCTTCCACTGCTACCCTCTGTCTTCTATGACAGAGCCAGTTCTGTATCCATCTTGCCAGCTCCCCTCTGATCCCATGTGACTTCATCTTTTGTATCAGTTTGCCATGAGGGACCTTGTCAAAGGCTTTACTGAAGTCCATATAGATAACAACCACTGCCCACCTTCATCAATCATCTTCGTCACTTCCTCAAAAAACTCAATCAAATTAGTGAGACACGACCTCCCCTTCACAAAACCATGCTGCCTCTCGCTAATAAGTCCATTTGTTTCCAAATGGGAGTAAATCCTGTCCCGAAGAATCCTCTCTAATAATTTCCCTACCACTGATGTGAGGCTCACCGGCCTATAATTTCCTGGATTATCCTTGCCACCCTTCTTAAACAAAGGAACAACATTGGCTATTCTCCAGACCTCTGGGACCTCACCTGTAGCCAATGAGGATGCAAAGATTTCTGTCAAGGCCCCAACAATTTCTTCCCTTGCCTCCCTCAGTATTCTGGGGTAGATCCCATCAGGCCCTGGGGACTTATCTACCTTGATGCTTTGCAAGACACCCAACATCTCCTCCTTTTTGATAATGAGATGACTGAGACTATCTACACTCCCTTCCCTAGGCTCATCATCCACCAAGTCCTTCTCCTTGGTGAATACTGATGCAAAGTACTCATTTAGTACCTCGCCCATTTCCTCTGGCTCCACACTTGGATTCCCTTCTCTGTCCTTGAGTGGGCCAACCCTTTCCCTAGTTTCCCTCTTGCTCTATATATACGTATAAAAAGCCTTGGGATTTTCCTTAATCCTGTTTGCCAATGACTTCTCATAACCCCTTTTAGCCCTCCTGACTCCTTGCTTAAGTTCCTTCCTACTGTCTTTATATTCCTCAAGGGATTCGTCTGTTCCTAGCCTTCCAGCCCTTACGAATGCTTCCTTTTTCTTTTTGACGAGGCTCTGAAGGTGGTAGCCTGGCAGTAGGCCTGATGTCCACATGAGTTCAGTCTATGAACATTACAACCTATGGTTCTCTGGCAATGGTGCCAGAACCACTGGCTGTGAGAGTCCGTCCTGAAGCGGACATCTCACTGACCCTCCTCTGCAGGGCACTGGTGACCTCCCTGATGCAGCGGTGCACTGCTGACTGTGTGACCCCACAAAGATCTCTGGTGGGCCCCTAAAAAGGTGTAGAGGCATCAGGCTTGAGAACCGCTGCAACTATGAGGAACTAAGGCATGGGATGTCCACCGGAGCCCATGGGCTGCAGGTCATCCTTGAGCAGGGCACAGAGGTGTGTCACCACCCTCTCTAACTGCGCAATCACCTCCGACACTGGTGCTCTGACATCCGATGGCATGTCATGAGGGGTCTGTAGATGCACGGCAACCGTAATGGCGGGCTCCCCTTGGGGGCTGCTGCTCATGACCGGAGGCCTCTACGTGGATCGCACCTGCCTGTTGGTATTGCCTCTGGTGCATACCGATCCTCACAAGCAGAGGATCACACAATGTCGGATGAGCCATACCTATTTCCACGTGATAAATAAAGTTGAATCCTTCATGTATTCGAAGATTCCTAACAGGGCATGGATTGGTGTTGACGGGTACATCAGCTGCTTTCCCGGATCAACTATGTGGCGTGCCATGGCATTGCCCATCTTGGCCAACACTCAGAGTGGCACAGCATGACCACATCAAGACCCTACCAGCTGAATCGATTGCTCCCACCATTTATAAAACCTTAACACTCCTACCCTTTCTGGTACCCTCCCCACACACAGGGCATCTAGTGTGCCATTGCTCCTCACAAATACGAACAAACACCGACAGTACACTGTTAATGGAGGGATGGTACACAGTACCTCCCGTCATGCCAGCAGAGCTTTCCCACCAGTAATCCTAGACCTTTAAGAATGCAGAGTGAGACCTCTTACCTTCCGGGAGCAGATTGGAGAGGAGCGGACATGTGGGCAGAACACCGAGCGAGAGAAGAGGATAAATTGAGCCCGAGGATCGAGGCCCAGTAACTTACCTTCCAGGAGCGGAGCGGACCTGTGGGGAGAACGCCGAGCAAGAGAAGAGGATAAATTGAACCCAAGGATCGAGGCCCAGTCACTTACCTCGAGGGAGAGGAGCGGAGAGCAGTCCAGGCGTGCCGGAGATTGAAAGTCAACAGTGACATCACAGGAAAGCTGCAAGGTGATTGATTGGTGAGTAACAGCTGTTAGTGCCTGGAAATAGCTTTAAAAAAATCAGGGGAAAGTTCTTTTTTTAAACCTATCGTATAAGTGATGAGGTTAGTACCACTAAAGTGTGTTTTTTTTAATTAGTGCAATTTATTAAGGACCTTAGATTGTAGTGGGTTGTGTTTGAAGTAGAACAAGGCCCATAGCGTAATTAGTATTTTTTAATTAAAGGGATTAGCTAAGTAATCGAAAGGTAAGTCATGGCAGGAGAGCTCACACCCGTGATATGCTCCTCCTGCGCTATGCGGGATATCAGGGACGATTCCAGTATCCCTGACGACCATGTGGGCAGCAAGTGTATCCATCTGCAGCTACTGTCTACCCACATTACGGAGCTGGAGCTGTGGGTGGATTCACTGTGGAGCATCCGTGATGCTGAGGATGTCGTGGATAGCACGTTTAGTGAGGTGGTCACACCACAGGTAATGGCTGCACAGGCAGAAAAGGGATGGGTGACCACCAGGCAGAGTAGTAGGCGTAGGCAGGAGTCCCCTGTGGCCATCCTCCTCTCAAACAGATATATCACTTTGAATACTTTTGGGAGGGTTCGCTTCCCAGGGGCAAGCCCTCCTGATTCCTTGCTTAAGTTCCTTTCTACTGTCTTTATATTCCTCAAGGGTTTCGTCTGTTCCTAGCCTTCCAGCCCTTTTGAATGCTTCCTTTTTCTTTTTGACTAGGCTCACAATATCCCGTGTTATCCAAGGTTCCCGAAACTTGCCAAACTTATCCTTCTTCCTCACAGGAACATGCTGGTCCTGGATTCTAATCAACTGACATTTGACCAATCTTAAAATGCATTAAATTAGCAGAAAACAGAAGTACAGCATAACTTCAACTAAATGAGGAACTAAATCTTTTTTTATTGAATTTATCGAAATTGTCACCATTTTTTGAGTTATGGCATATTAAACATCATGAAGAGCCAGATTTTACTCTGAGCGGTGAACGAACAGCACTGGCTGTTCCTTAGACTTACACTTCAGCATAGACTTTCTGTGGGCCTTTGCACAAGTTCCTGTCAGCCAAACAGCTCAGTGGAATCTACAGAGTATCTGGTACTTATGTGAGCAGGGAAAGCAACAGCGTGTCTCTCCAGCCAATCAGACTGAAGAATCATTAATGAGCAATGCAGAGTCCGAATCAGGAAGTGTAAATTAGAACAGTGAATTCAAGGTCAAATAAGGTACAAAAAGCAAAATAAGGAGGGGAAAAGAATGATTGCATTAAAAGAGCGAGATAAAAGAGACAGAAAGTAAAAGTTAAAGAGAAAATATATTTACTTGTTAAAAAATCTTCAACAATAATTTAAAAGCTGAAGGAATGAGACACCACACTTCTAAAAGTTAATATTCAGTGCCAGAGAGGTTGTTTGGCAGTAATTAAGACTTACCAGGTCATTCAAGGGTACTTAGCCTGGAAAGGACAACCCCTAATTTTTTTGCTGAGTATAATCCTATCTATAAGTTATGTACAGGGATCTCATGATGGTCAATACATTTGAATGCTAAGTCAGATGGCGAGATGTCATTTTTGGGAAGCTTTTGGAGGAACATCACATCACAAACAGCAACTTCTGGATTTCTGTGTTTAACTGCACATGTGCAGTCACCGGAAGGCACTGTCCAAATTTGCACATTGTTACAGTCAAAAGACTTGCAGGTTGATAGGTAAATGGCCCATTATAAATTACCCCTAGTATAGGTAGGTGGTAGGGGAATATAAAGACAGGTGAGGACGTATAGGGACAGGTGAGGATGTGGTACGAATAGGGGATTAGTGTAGGATTAGTATAAATGGGTGGTTAATGGTTGGCACAGACTCGGTGGGCCGAAGGGCCTGTTTCAGTGCTATATCTCTAAATCTAAATCTAAAAATCTAATGTTACGACTGCGGCGGGAACAACGCACTATCAATTCAGTCCTGTCACTCCACAGGTCACAACATATTATTAAGCTTTCACATCCAATCGGAAAACAATCAAATTCAACACTCTAGTAACCCCTGGAATAAACCAGACCAAACCAGGTATCTGTAGACAACAATTAACTGTTTATTAAAAAAACTAAATCTTAAACATTAAGATAAACCTGTATCTAAAGAACTTATAACTTCTTATTTTAACCTAACTCCTGCATTCACACACATGCACTCAAAAAAAACTAAGTTAACTGGTTTTAAAAATGGGGTTTTTAAAAATTAACTGTCTCCTAAAAATAAATAAAATAAGTACATTTTAATAGGTTACATTCCTGATAGATGAGGTCTTCTAGTGTGAAGAAATAATCAAAGGTCCCTCGAAGTCTTCACGTGGATTTGATAAAAAAAATATTCCTTCAGTAGATTCAACTCTTAGGCTGCAGCAAGCATTAAACAATTCTTTGAATGATGAGCACAGCAATACAAGTGGTTTCTTGCAAAAGAGGGCTTTTTTTTTTTACTTAGGGTACTTACTTGACTTGTAACTCCTTGTAGAATTTTCTGCTGAGACAGAATAACCAGTTCCTTTCTCTTCAGTTCGCCACGTTGGAAAGTCCTTCAGAACTAACTGGGGGTTTGAGCCGGTTTCTGTCAGTTCCCTACACAGCCAACTGGAAACATTACCATGTGACCTCTCTCTTTCCTGCTGTTGCCCAGGGTAACAAAAATGCAGCTGCTGCACACCGTGTCTCAGGAATTCCAGAACCTTCGCTCCCTTAAAGGTGCACTGTTTTTAAGAGAGTCTTAAAGGCACACACACTGTTTTTAATCCGAAGCGAAAAATAATTACAGGTCCGTGACAACATAAATAACAATAAGTAGTTAGCCTGTTATTTTTACAGCAAAACTCGGCTCATTGTTGCAGCTTTAAATATTGAAGATTAACAAAACCGGGTTCTTCCTTAGTAGCAAAAGACTGGTCAAGCTGCAGCGGAAGGGTCGGGTGAGCAAAGGTGAGGCTCAGCTATAAATAGCTGCAACTAGGCACAAGTTGAATCTGGTATGAGGAGTGTAAATAACCTCTAATAAACCCAGTATCTGCATCTAGAAATCTGACACAATCTCCAAGATTCTGTTAAATTTCCCCAAAATCCAACACAAACAAATTCTGAACAAGAGTAGGTGCCTTCCAACATGTCTGACCGTATCAGCAGGTTTGTTTTAAAGCATAAAGCATTCAAAAATCTAACATTGCTCATAACTGTTATCTAATTCATACCCTCTTGAGTTCTTGTTCCATTTTTTGGTACAGCTAGACTCACAAACTGCTACTTGTTACTATGGAGATGCATTCTATCAGCACCAATATCAGGGAAGGTGGGGGTTGGGAAAGGAGACAGCTGAATTTTCAATTGACTGAGGGCCCTTCCTATTCTCCTGTCAAGCAGGAATGACCTGCTGTCACATTGTTTTGGAGAAGGAGGCATCAGCTGGTGTTTCTTTATCAAATCAACCTCTATATGCCAGGCTGACTACTAAGCAGGGACAAGTTGAGGGCACAAGGTCTGCCACCTGCCGAGTCAATTATAGCTTCTAGAAAGGCATGAGTACAGTTTACAATAGGAAGTGAAAGACTTGTCCTGCGCTCAGAAGCAAATCAAGTTTGTGGAATCCCAATTACCCTGAATTACTTTCGTAACCTCAGTCAAAAAAATTACAAGTTGCTCTACAGATGCCAGACATTCAGTACAGAACAAGCACACTAAAACGACATTCACAGTGTTATCAGGTGAGGAACCAAAATCTGAGTAACAAAAAACATCTCTAAAAATGTTGAGGGAGATAAACAATGCAGCTCTTCAAATTTCCATGTCAGCTTTTGCTTAGTAGTAGGTGGATTTTTCAGAACATAGTGCTATGCTCACATTTTCAAATAATAAAAATGAAGAATACAATACCCTCTAATTCGAAATTGCTTTGCTTAGAAGGAACTTCATAAGGATTTAATTTGTGTTTAACTTTATAATACCTGCCATATTCTGTCCCTTTCTTCTGTGCACTATCCTCAAACCTATATCCAGCACTAGATAGAACTTCTCATTTTTCTAATCATTATTCCACCATGAATATATTAACATAGAACATAGAACAGTACAGGCCCTTCGGCCCACGATGTTGTGCTGAACCTTTAACCTACTCTAAGATCAAACTAACTACCTACCCTTCATTCTACTATCATCCATGTACCTATCCAAGAGTCGCTTAAATGCCCCTAATGTATCTGCTTCTACTACCACCGCTGGCAGCGCATTCCACGCACCCACCACTCTCTCTGTAAGGAACCTACCTCTGACATCTCCCCGAAACCTTCCTCCAATCACCTTAAAATTATGCTCCCTGGTGATAGCCCTTTTCACCCTGGGAAAAAGTCTCCGACTATCCACTCTATCTATGCCTCTCATCATCTTGTACCCCTCTATCAAGTCACCTCTCATCCTTCTTCACTCCAATGAGAAAAGCCCTAGCTCCCTCAATCTTTCTTCGTAGGACATGCCCTCCAGTCCAGGCAGCATCCTGGTGAATCTCCTCTGCACCTTCTCTAAAGCTTCCACATCCTTCCTATAATGAGGCGACCAGAACTGAACAAAATATTCCAAGTGTGGTCGAACCAGGGCCTTATACAGCTGCAGCATAACCTCGCGGCTCTTAAACTCAATCCCCCTGTTAATGAAAGCCAACACACCATACACCTTCTTAACAACCCTATCAACTTGGGTGGCAACTTTGAGCGATCTATGGACATGGACCCCAAGATCCCTCTGTTCCTCCACACTACCAAGAATCCTGTCTTTAAGCCTGTATTCCGCATTCAAATTCGACCTTCCAAAATGAATCACTTCACACTTTTCCAGGTTGAACTCCATCTGCCACTTCTCAGCCCAGCTCTAGACATCCTGTCAATGTCCCGTTGCAACCTACAACAGCCTTCCACACTATCCACAACTCCAGCAACCTTCGTGTCATCGGCAAACTTGCTAACCCAGCCTTCCACTTCCTCATCCAAGTCATTTATAAAAATCACAAAGAGCAGAGGTCCCAGAACAGATCCCTGCAGAACACCACTGGTCACCGAGCTCCATGCTGAATACGTACCATCTACTACCACCCTCTGACTTCTATGGGCCAGCCAATTTCGTATCCAGACAGCCAATTTTCCCTGAATCCCATGCCTCCTTACTTTCTAAATGAGCCTACCATGGGGAACCTTATCAAACGCCTTGCTAAAATCCATATACACCAAATCCACTGCTCTTCCTTCATCAATGTGTTTTGTCACATCTTCAAAGAATTCAATAAGGCTTGTGAGGCATGACCTGCCCCTCACAAAGCCATGCTGACTGTCTCTAATCAAACCATGCTTTTCCAAATAATCATAAATCCTGTCTCTCAGAATCCTCTCCAATAATTTGCCCACTACCGACGTAAGACTGACTGGTCTATAATTAGCAGCAATCTCTTCCCTCGCTTCCCGTAATATCCTTGGGAATATTCCGTCTGGCCCCGGGGACTTATCTGTCCTCATATCATTCAAAATTTCCAGCACATCCTCCCTCTTAACCTCAACCTGTTCGAGCATATCAGCCTGTTCCACGCTGTTCTCACAAACAACCAGGTCCCTCTCACTAGTGAATACTGAAGCAAAGTATTCATTGAGGACCTCCCCTACCTCCTCCAACTCCAGGCACAAGTTCCCTCCACTATCCCTGATTGGCCCTACCCTCACTCTGGCCATCCTCTTGTTCCTCACATAAGTGTAGAACGCCTTGGGATTTTCCTTAATCCTACCCGCCAAGACTTTTTCATGTCCCCTTCTAGCTCTCCTAAGTCCATTCTTCAGTTCCTTCCTGGCTACCTTGTAACCCTCTAGAGCCCTGTCTGATTCTTGCTTCCTCAACCTTAAGTAACCTTCCTTCTTCCTCTTGACTAGCTGTTACACATCTCTTGTCATCCAAGGTTCCTTCACCCTACCATCCCTTCCCTGCCTCATCGGGACAAACCTATCCAGCAGTCGCAGCAAGTGCTGCACGTAGTTCCATCCAAGTTTTTCCCTCGATAAATCATTATACTGTAATAAACCATTACATATATTACACTATCCAAATATTCAATGAATATCATTTCAAGAAGCTTGTCACAAGCTCAGATTAAACACATATAAATATGTAAATTATGACATTTGCTTCTATTTTAACAGTAAATTTGTCATCAGTATAATTGTGAATATTAACTATACTCTCTCATCATGTTTGCACTGGAATAATAATCTCAATCTTGTTTGTGGAGAATTACAATTTGCACAAAAATGTTATCATGTGCAGCTAATGTAAGAACTTAATTATCACAAGTCCACTTATCTAATGCTGCTTTTCCAGCTGTAGGAAAGCTAAATCGTGCATTAGCAATTAGTTTTCTATTACAGTTCACACCCCATACAGAACACATTTCATAGCTCTTTGCCTTTCATTCCTTGTGTTTCTCTCAAAGGACTTGTGCTCAAAGGATTTGCTAATTATGGCTCCACAATGAATTGAACTTCTTTGAGGATCAAAAACTCAGTATTCCACAAATCAATAAAGATTAAACCCTAGGCCTGCAGCACCTACATGACCTGGATGGGAATGTTCTTTTAACTGGTTAAGTATCCCAGTATCTTTCAGCAAGCACTTTGAGAATGCATTTATAAAACGAAGATTGAAAATTTCAATACTGCTGTTTGAGATTATCAGAAACATCTTAAAAATTGCTGATAATTTTTCAGCTTTTAGTTGTTTCCCTCTTTAGAACCAGCTAAGAGTATAAATAGCAGAAACACAGATTAAGAATATGTAAGCTGCTGAGCATGTGGATAATTGGCACTGTCCAATTAAAATCAGTTGTTCATATACACTCCAATAACTAGAAAAGAACAAAGTTCATGCTAGATAAACATGCACACAGAACCACAAACCAGAGTGGGAGGGCCTGATTTAGCACGCAAATCTATCTTCAATTCTCTTTTTCAAAAAAAAAACATAGCACTGTTGAAGGTTTCTAAGAAAAAAAATTGTTGCCAATTAATGTAGCAGGAGCTACACAGGACAGATCTGACTTGTGTATAGAAGGTTTCTTTATTAAAGAAAAACAACTTATTCAGCTGTGTGTCAAATTTTCTCAACTCCAACAACTGACTTGCACATGGTCCACCAACCACACAACATTAAGGTTCAAAAACAATGCCCTGCATTGAATCCCATCAAATTAAATGCATCTGCGACATTCAAACATGTAACAGAATGGTCCAAAGACTGCTGTGGCAAGCCAATGAACCATTGTTATTTAGACTTCCTCTTGCCCGTATAATGCCAATAATTTTTTGCTGACAAGTTCCGAGAAGTGGGAGATAGATACGGGGAGGAGCCCTCTACAGGCCATCTGGAATCTGAGTGAACAGGAAAAGCAACTGTGGATCTCCTTAACCAACCAGATTGAAAGATTCTGAAATTACCAACACAAAGACTGAGAAGGAAGTGTAATTTAGAATGGTGAGTTCAATGTCGAATCATAAACACAAATAGAAATAAAGGAAAATAAAGATTGGATTAAGAGAGGAAGAAAAAAAGACAAAGCTAAGGTGAAAAAATACAAGTTTAAAAATATATTTATTTAAGCTTCCAACAGCTAAAACCCGAAAGAATGAGACTTCACACTTGTAATAGTTAATTTTCAGTGCCAGTGAGGTTGACTGGCAGTAATTATACTTATCACATCATTAAAAGGATACTTAGACTTGAATTGACTTGACTTAATTTTCTGTGGCGTGTTTACTTCGTATCTACAGTGCAAGTATAGTAACTTCATACCGCTCACTGCATTTGAATGGGGAGATAGATAGTGAGACGCCATTTTCATAAAGCTAAAAGCAGAGCGGAACGGAGCATCTCCAACAGCAACTTTCTGATTTCCACTTTTAATTGTGCATCTGCCCTCAGCTGAAGTTGCTGTGGTATTTGTGCATTAATAACAGCGAGCACTGTTAGAACTATTATTTTAACAGTAACTTTTTGGCCACCCCTTCTCTATCTACCCTTCAGCTCATCTGTATGAACAGGCCATTTAAAGTACAGTAACACAAAAGTATGTGTGTAAGAATTTGAACCTTTCCCTGATTTGCCCACATTATGCATGATGGGGAAAATTTCTCTGTAAAGAATTAATATTTGCAGCCTGCCCACCCCACACACACCGTGAAAAAAAAGTGATAATAGATCTGTGGTTTCCCCCCCCCCCCCCCCCGAGGGAAGTAGGAGAAAGTGGGTGGTCTATGGCAGATGTTCTCAACATTTTTGCTTCTGAGGTCACCCATCCCGTGTTACAGAAATTCCAAGGATTCCCTGTAACACACATACTTTTTCTGTATGAAAAATTAGTTGTATAATTAAACATATATATTTACTGCTGTGCTCCAGTCTATCCTCTTCTTAGGCTGAAGTTCTCTCGTTTCACCACATTCTGACTGACCAGAAACATCTCATATAATTATCCTTCCAAATTGCAAGTTCTTTGTACATTAAGCAAGCATATAATAAAAAATGCATATACACGTATATGTGTGGTATTAGAGATGATTCTAATTCCCAATGGCATAGCAAATAGTCACTTAATTGCAACTTTCCCACTCTTGTAAATTCATTCCCCCACCACCCCCACCCACTCGCTCCCCGCCCCCTCCCCATTCTCCGGCTGCTCGCTCCCTACTACACCTCCCCTCCAGCTGCTAGTTCTAGGCCACACCGCTTCCCTCCTCTTGGCCACTGGCTTCTACTTCTCCCCGTCACCCCTCACGGCCTGCCTTGTTTTTTCAGACAGCGCAGTGTGGAACGAACAAACGTGGGAGCGAGTAGCCGAGAGGAGGGAAGCAGCATGGCCTGGAGCTAGCGTCTGGAGGGTTGGGGGGGTTGGGGGACGCGAGGAGTGAGCAGCCGGAGAGCAAGATGAGGGGTGGGGGGAACGGAGAGCAAGCAGCCAGAGAGCGGGATGGGGGGATGCAGGGAGTGAGCGACCAGACAGCGGGTTGGGGGAAGCGAGGAGCTGTATCAAACCAGACTTCTCTATTTGTGAATAAAAATCAAAACAGTTGAGCAGGCAACATCCAAAAAATGATACAAATGAAGCAATGGCAGGAGGGAGCAAGGGACTGTTGGGGGTGGGATGGAGATGGCGATGGCAACCTTTGAGGAGATTTTTGGGTTGAAGTTGTTTTTCTGTGTTAAATTGAGCAGCACCATCTTTATTCCTGGCAGCTGCCTGAACGTTACATGCAGTGACGTTTCAGTGGAAGAGGCTGCATTTATGCATGTGCTTGTACTGCACCACCTAGTGATTGTATTGTCAGCAAACGCAGCCTTGTAATAAACTCTGTCTTGACCAATGTTTTTCCACTCAAGTTACATATGCATACACTGACTCCAAAGATGTAGAAGCACTTTTCCAAATTTTAGTCTTGAATGCAATGGCTGTAACAACACAGACCAAGCCCTTGCCAGCTGCAGTTTTACAAACAACTTAAAAAATAGAAAAAAGACATGCTTTTGAAGCTTTTCATTATGCACTCATCAGGACAGACGCAAGAATGCCAAATTTCAGGTGGAGCAACAATTTATACTTCATGAGAAAAGGGTGCTGATTGGTTGTCAAGTCAACTCAGCACCCTTTTCTCATGCAGAATACATTGTTGCTTAGGAATGAAATAAGCAATTGGGTTGTAAGTCCTGGTAAGTTATGTTCCCGGTTAATGAAGTGTCGCAGAGTAGAGTAATCAGATGCCACTCGAAGTCTCTAGGCGAATTCGATGAAACAGTTTTTATTAGCTAGGCATTCGAAGTATTTCAGCTGCAGCAGGTATCACACAGTTCTTTCAATGAGAAGCACAGCAATAGTTCTACTTGGATTTTAAAATCAGCTGTCATTTGGTAAAAACATTACTGAGAATTCCAGCAAACACAAATAGGCAATAGAGAGAGTCACTTCTGTAACACACTTCTTTGAGTTTCGCAGTAAAACAGAATTTATTACCTCCAACAATGCAAATTGTTATTTTTTCAGGGGTTTTTTCCCCTCCTTAGGCAAACACGATCTGAGCTCAATGTAGATTTTCTCTGCTGAGAAATAGACAGCTTCTTTTCGGCATACAGCACACTTCGTTTTTCTCCAGTTCAAATTGGTTTTAGCCGCTTTTTACACACAGTTAAAAGTTACAATACACCATGTGACCTTCTCTCTCTCCTGCAGTGGCTTAGGAAATGGGTGCAGCTGTCACACTGTGCCCCCTTTGTTTAAAAACAATGTGCCTTTGAAAACTGAGTCTTAAAGGCACACTGTTTTAAACAGAAAAAAAACTACACTTCCATAACTACCAAGTGACTATTTAAAAATAAAAGTCATAAGAACAAGGACAAGATTTATTAGGTGCAGCTGTTTCATTACCACACTACACTTTAGGAAGGCTGTCAAGACTTTGGAGAGGATACAGTGGAAATTTACCAGGATGATACCAGGGATAACTGGCATGGCTTGAAGCATGGTGCAGGACAGAGGGCTTCAGATTCTTGGGAAATTGGGAGCAGTTCTCGGGCAAGAGCCACCTATTCAAAAGTGATGGGTTGCACCTCAACAGGACCGGGACCAATATTCTCCCGGGGAGGTTCACTAGTGTGGTTTGGGAGGGTTTAAACTAAATTGCCAGGAGGATGGGCACCAGCATATAGAAGAGGAATAAGGTGCATAAAGGAGTGAGAGTGAAGTAGTACCATATTAGATAGGAGCAGACTAAGGACTATGAGGAATACAAATACAGGTTTCCAATGCATGTATATAAACTCACAAAGTGTGGTCAGTAAGGTTGGTGAGCTACAAGCACAAATAGCCATGTAGGAATATGATGTAGTAGCAATAACAGAAATGTAGCTAAAAAATTGTGAGGATTGGGTACTTAATAGTCAAGAATTCAAAGTGTTCAGGGAAGATAGGGAAGGGAAAAAATGGGTGTGGTGGCAGTACTGACTAGGGAAGACATTGTAGTGTTGGAAAGGGAGGATGTCTTTGAGGGTACAAAGACAGAATCCATTTGGTTAGATTTGAGAAGCAAGAGTATTCTTTTGGCCTCAAAATAGTGAGATATAGAGGAGTAAATCTGCAGGGAAATCAAAGAGATCTGCAAGAATTATAGACTGGCGACATTGGGGAACTTTATCCTAATTGTATTTGGATAATTAAGGTTAGAGTAAAGGGTAAGGAGGGGGAGGAATTTCTGAAATGTGTTCGAGAACTTCTTTGACCAGTATGGACTCAGTCCAACAAAGGAAGGAGGCATTGCTTGATCTGGTGCTGGGGAATGAGGTGGACCAAGTGTCCGTTGGGGAAGAATGATCATTTTATCAGAGTTTAGATTAGCAATGGAAAAGAGTAAGGAACAATCTAAAGCAGAACTAGTAAATTGGAAGAGGGCTAATTTCAATAGGATGAGAAAGGATCCAGCCAGGGTAAAATGGAACCAAAGATTGACAGGAAAAATGGTAATAAGAACTTAAGAAATCGAAGCAGGAGTAGGCAGTTCAGCCCCTTGAGCCTGCTCTGCCATTCAATACGATCATGACTGATCTAATCTTGGCCTCATCTCCACTTTCCTGCCCATTCTCCATAACCCTTCAACCCTTTGCTAATTAAAAATCTGTCTATCTCCTCCTTAAATTTACTCAATGTCCCAGCATCCACCGCACTCTGGGGTAGTGAATTCCATAGACTCATGACCCTTTGAGAGAAGTAATTTCTCCTCATCTCGGTTTTAAATCTGCTACCACTTATCCTAAAATTATGACCTCTCGTTCTAGATTGCCCCACCAGAGGAAACATACTCTATGTCTACTTTGTCAATCCCCTTAATCATCTTATATACCTCAGTTAGATCTCCTCTCATTCTTCTAAACTCCAGAGAGTAAAGGCCTAAACTGCTCAATCTCTCTTCATTAGACAAACCCCTCATCTCTGGAATCAATCTAGTGAACCTCCTGTGAACTGCCTCCAATGCAACTACATCCCTCCTCAAGTAAGGGGACCAAAGCTGTACGCAATACTCCAGGTGCAGTCTCACTAATGCCTTGTACAGTTGCAGCAACACTTTTATACACTATTCCTTCAGCAATAAATGTAAAAATTCCATTTGCCTTCCTTATTACCTGCTGCACCTGCATACTAGTTTTCTGCGATTCATGCACAAGGACACCTAGATCCCTCTGCGCTGAAACACTCTGAAGTTTCTCTCCATTTAGATAATAATTTGCCTTTCTATTCTTCTGACCAAAATGGATAACCTCACACTTATCCACGTTAAACTCCATCTGCCAAATTTTGGCCCATTCACCTATTCTATCCATATCCATTTGTAAATTTATTTCTTTATTGCAACTTACTATCCCACCTATCTTAATGTCATCTGAAAATTTGGCTATTGTACCTTCTATCCCTGCATCCAAGTCATTAATAGATGTTGTAAATAGTTGGGGCCCCGAGGACCGAACTCTGTGGCACCCCACTAGTTACATCTTGCCAACCAGAAAAGAACCCATTTATCGCTGTTTTCTGTTGGTTAGCCAATCCTCTATCCAAGCTCATAAATTGCCCCAACCCCATGTGATCTTACCTTGTGTATTAACCTTTTGTGCGGCACCTTATCAAATACCTTCTGGAAGTCCAGATATACTACATCTACGGGATCCCCATTATCCACTTTACTTGTTACATCTTCGAAGAACTCTAGCAAATTAATCAACCATGATTTACCCTTCATAAAACCATGCTGACTCTGATAGATTGCATTTAGACTTTCTAAATGTCCTGTTATTACTTCCTTAATAACGGATTCTAACAATTTCCCAATGACAGATGTTAAACTAACTGGTCTATAGTTTCCTACTTTCTGCCTCCCTCCTTTTTTGAATAAGAGTGTTATATTAGCATTTTTTCAATCCACTGGAACCTTTCCCGCATCCAGAGAATTTTGGAATATTACAACCAATGGATCCACTATCTCCACTGCCACTTCCTTTGAGACCCTAGGATGCAGGCCATCAGGCTATGGGGACTTGTCTGCCTTCAATCCCAATAGTTTGTTCAGTACTTTTTCCCCAGTGATGATTGTTCCAAGTTCCTCCCTTCCTATAACCTTAGTTTTTGTCTTTATGTTATCCTTAACTTCCTTGCTTAGCCATGGATGTTTTTTCCCCCTCTTACAATCTTTCTGCCTCTCTGGAATATATTTCAGTTGGGAAGATTTGAATATCTCTTTAAACATCTGCCACTGCTCATCAACTGTCCTTCCTAATGGAACAATGGGTGATCGTTCAGGAGGAAATATTTCAGGTACAGGCTAGATGCATTCCAACAAGGTAGAAAGGTAATGGAACCAAAGCCTGGGCTCCTTGGATGACAAGGAAGATAGAGAACATGAAGAAACAAAAAGAGAGTGTGTAGGATGCATACCAGGTGAATTCTTCGAGTGAGAACCAGGCCAAATATAAGTTGAGAGAAGAGGGAAACAGAAATTAATACTGGCAAACAGAGAATGAGAAAAGAATGACAGTTAACATAAAAGGTAACCCAAAAATCTACCAGCATGAAAATAGTAAGCAGGTAGTAAGAGGTGGTGTGGGGCCTATTAGGGACAAAGAGGGTGATATATGCTTAGAGGTGTTGGATAAGGCTAGGATACTTAATGAGTACTTTGCATTGGTGTTTAGTTTAGTTTAGTGATACAGCACTGAAACAGGCCCTTCGGCCCACCGAGTCTGTGCCGACCATCAACCACCCATTTATACTAATCCTACACTAATTCCATATTCCTACCACATCCCCACCTGTCCCTATATTTCCCTACCACCTACCTATACTAGGGGCAATTATTAATGGCCAATTTACCTATCAACCTGCAAGTCTTTGGCATATGGGAGGAAACCGGAGCACCCGGAGGAAACCCACGCAGACACAGGGAGAACTTGCAAACTCCACACAGGCAGTACCTGGATTTGAACCCAGGTCGCTGGAGCTGTGAGGCTGCAGTGCTAACCACTGCGCCTGTTACTCAAGAAGAGGATGCTGAAAAAATATCAGTAGAAATGGAGATGGTAGAGGTATTGGATGGGATGAAAATTGATAGGAAGGATGTACTGGAAAGGTTGGTTGTGCTCAAGAGTGGATAAGTTGCCTGGTCTGAATGGCTTGCATCCCAGGTTGCTCAAGAAAGTGGGAGCAGAGATAGCGGGAGGGCTTGCCATAATCTTCCTTCGATACAGGGGAGGGGCCAGAAGATTGGGGAGTGGCAAATGTGATACCCTTATTCAAGAAAGGACATTCCTAGTAACTGCAGGCCAGTTAAACATCAGTATAATAAAAGCAAAATACTGCAGATGCTGGAAATCTGAAATAAAAACAAGAAATGCTGGCAATACTCAGCAGGTCTGGCCGCATCTGTAGAGAGAAGCAGAGTTAATGTTTCAGGTCAGTGACCTTTCTTTAGTTTAACATCAGTGGTGGATAAGGTTTTAGAAACAATAATGAGGGAAAAAACAATCCACAGGCACTTGGAGAGGTATGAGTTAATTAAGAGCCAGCATGGATTTCTAAAAGGAAGATCATGCTTGACTAATCTAATTGAATTTTTTGATGAAGTAACAGAGAAGGTTGAAGGGAAAGCAATGGATGTTGTTGAAATTGATTTAAAGAAAGCTTTGACAAAATACCACATAAAAGGCTGGTTAACAAAACTGAGGTTCATGGACTAGGAGGGTCAGTGTCAGCTTGGATAAAAATTGACTTAAAGACAGAAAACACCACATCGTGGTAAGTGGTTGTTTTTCAGGCTGGAGGATGGTGTTCCCCAAGGTCAGTGCTCGGACCACTGCTTTTTTTTTGATAGCCACATAAATGAGTTGGATTTTGGAATACAGAGTAAAATTTAAACATTTGAGAATGATACCAAACTTGGTGGTGTGGCAGACAGTGAAGATGATTCAAACTGACTGCAACAAGACAGATAGACTAGCAGAATGGGCAGACAAATGGCAGATGGAATTTAATTGAGAGAAGCATGAGGTGATGCATTTTAGCAGAAGGGATAGGGACAGGCAATATAGACTAAATGGCACAGTTCTAAAGAGTGTGCAGGGGCAGTGTGACCAGAGGTTCATGTGCATAGATCTTTGAAGGTGGCAGGACATAATGAGAGAGTAGTTTGTAAAGTATACAGGATCTTGGCCATCATAGAGGTAGTGAGTACAAAAGCAGGGAAGTTATGCTGACTCTTTACTAAACTCTCGTTAGGCCCAACTGGAGTTTTGCATCCAGTTCTGATAAAACTTCAGGAAGGATGTGAAGGTCCTTGAGAGGGTGCAGAGGAGATTTACCATAATGGTTCCAGGGATGAGGGATTTTAGCTACAAGTTTAGGTTGGAGAAGTTGGGTTGTTCTCCTTTGAGTAAAGAAGATTGAGGGGAGATTTGATAGAGGTGGACAAGATTATGACAGGTTTAGATAAGGCAAAGAAAAACTGTTCCCATTAGCTGATTGTACAAGGACTAGGGGACACAGATTTATGGTTTTGGGCAAGAGATGCAGGCAGGACGTGGGGAAGAACTTTTTTTTATTAATGCAGTGAGTGGAGGTGTCCTGGAACTCGTTGTCTACGAGGGTGGCGGAAGCAAAGACAATGAATGATTTCAAAAGGAAACTGGATGGGCACGAGGGATTTAAACATGCAGGACTATGGGAATAGAGTGGGAGAATGGGACTGATTGGACTGCTCTAGAGACCCAGCATGGACTCGATGAACCGAATGGCCTCCTTCAGTGTCGTAATGACTATGACGGACTTCTATTGTGTGGACAGATTTGAGAACCTGGGATTGTTTTCCATAAAGATTAAGGGCAGACCTAATAAAGGTATTCAAAACTATGAGGGACTTTGAGAAGCAAATAGGGAGAAACTTTTCTCTGGCAAATTAATCAGTAACCAGAGGTCATAGATTTAAAATAATTTGCAAAGTAGAGGTGAAATGAGAAGCATTTTCAGTGTTGTTCAGTTCTGGAACTCCTTACCCGAAAGGATGGTGGAAAAAGATTCCATTGGAACTTTAAACAGCATTGGGATATGTACTTGAAGAGGACTAAATTGCAGGGTTATAAGGAAAAAGCTGGGGCATGGGACTAAATTGGGCAGCTCGTTCAGAGAGCCAACACAGGCACGATGGGCCAAATGGCCTCCTTCCGTGCTGTCAGGTTCCATGATTCTCCGAGTTAATCCTTTTTATTCAGTTTTAGAATATATCTGGGGATATAAGTAGTGCAAGTGATGGATGTTACCATCCATGTTCCCACTAAGCTGCACAGCCATGCAGCAGCCTGGAAGGCACTGTGCAGGCCTTGTTTCCTCATAAGTACCGTGTGTGCAGCCACACCAAAATATTTAAAGGAACCGTGCACTGAAAAAAAAAAACTGTATTATGGTATATACTCAAACTTCTTTTAAAGAAAGCTTTATTTATCGAACATTTACACAAAGAACATTCCAAGTATATTTTTATTCCATTTTTAGATTTACAATAAGGCAACATTGTGTCTAAATCATCTGTAAAATGTAAAGACCTTCCTAGACATTCTTTAGTCACACTGGAAATTCAGACCGCCTCATGTTAAACAGCTCAGTGCACTAATTACAATAGATTCTGCCCTACCTTGATTACAGTGAACTCCCAGCAGGACTACACTTAGGATTAATCCCAAGGGGGTTGATAGTAAAACATCAAAGCTGAATGTTGAAACTTTTAGTGCACAGGTTTTTAAAAAAAAACATTGTGAAATGTTGCCAATCCAACTGTTCCTACAAGAGTTTCTGAATAATTGTTACAGCAAGAAACATGACTTCTTCTTCCTCCCCCCCCACCCACCAATGTTGTTCTCAATGTTTTGCAGCACATGTAATTATGCATCACGGCAATAAGCAAAACTCCGCACAGCTTTTCAAGTGCACATAATTATATTACATTGCTCCAGAACTTAAAATTGGGGCCATTCTATTTACTGGGTCCATGGAGCAAAACACAGAAACACCGAAATAAGAGGTAGGAATATTTTTTAGTGTAACAAGAAACTTAAAAAAATCTTACTCTATTCCTAGTTTATAGATCTGTGCAACAGTATTCCCTGAATATCTCCATGCTGTTATTTATCATGAGTGCAATAATCTTCACAAATTCACTTAAATCTATTACTTACACAAAAAAGCCTTGTTGTACATCAAAAGTAGGCACCAAACTTGAAGCAGAGTTTGAGATGACATCATTCAATCATGTCTCCTGTGATATTTGCTGCTTATACTTTTTGTACTTTCTACTGCATGGTCCCTTGGAATTTCCATCATGTATCCAATACACAGGCAAGAAACAAAATTAGAGATATTTCTAATATGCAAATACTAAACTTTTATATAATTTATCACTCATGAACTAACCAACGGATCACTGCCGTGGATTATCTATTACCAATTTACTGTAGCCATTAACAAACCTGCGCAAGTAACTTCAAAATCTAAAACACCAAACATTTGTGTCGCTCAACAACCTTTCTTTTTTAAATTCAAAGATTCCCTACCCTAAAAAGTGATGCCATCTGTGTAAGCAGGCGTCTGATTATGGAACTATCAACATCTGCTAGGCAGTACTAAATTGGGCCTTTTATGAACTTTTCTTTAATATAAATACATTTGGAGGGGTCATACAGCACACCACACCCAAAATACAGACCTTTCATTCATAGGAGTTAAGATTCAAATTCTGCCCTGAATAAAACACCTGTCCTCATTGAAGGCCATTAAAGATCATCATGGAATAAAAAGTTTGAAGCTACCTACAGTACAAATTTACTCTAATCTCAGAGATCGCACTCAAGTCTACACAGATAGATGGAATGCCAAAGTGAAAGGGTCCATGTGCAGACAAATGTGTATCATGTACCTGATTTAACACTAAAACTGCATTCAAAAAAGCATGTTAATTATATCATGCAACTATAAGTTGACTTTTTTGAAAAGTAAAAAAACATTGTAATTTCAATAACTCCCTATTTCATCCAAATATATAAAATTGTTAACTGGATACATAACCACAGTGCTCATGGTAAAAAACAGTACAAATTGTACAATATCAGCATAATTCATTTGTTTCTGTATACAAATGAATAATTTATAAATAAGTCTACTAATTAGTTGGGTTTATTTTGAAATACAGTAGCAACACTGCATATCTAAATGGGGGATGTCAACAACAAAATTCAAAGGCAACACTCTCCCAATTTACTGACACAAAGTTCACCATTAATAAAAGGTCAACCTGGCCAGTATCTCACAAAATAAATTCTGCAGTGCAGCTGAATAGGCCTACTCAGTAGTTTCATCCTAGACTTGAACTTTTAAAAAAAAAATAGGTTTAAACCAACAGACCAGTACATAATTTACATCTCTAAATACAAATTCATTCAAATAAAGCTCACAAGTACAAAACAAATAGCTAATAACACACATTTGTCTTACACAATATTACAAAGGGTAACAATAAATAGTGCATTATAGTGCACTTGTGAGTATGCAAACAATTTTTGAGTAATGTCACCAATAAGTGCACTGGCTTGAGAATGAATGGAGAAAGATTATGAATGCATATCCATGTGTATATAGTTTGTTCCCTTTACTAATGATATCAAAAAGATCGCATGAAGCCTGCTTTAGACTCTGAATTTTACACCAAAAATAGCAAATGGAGGAAAGCATACACCTTGGTGGGAAGTATTTGAATATAAATAGCTTCAGTTTAAAAAAAATACAAAAACAGCTTGTGCGTAAGTTGATGTAGTGCCTAATGATGTGAATCCATCTCTTCTGCAACAATGACAAGTTAAGATCCTTCCAATATCTCAATATTTTAAGGTGACTATGCAAAATGTTCCAAAAATGCAGTTAAAAGAATTTATCTAGTCAAAACACACATTTTTCTAAATGTTCTTCCTGTGCCACCTGTTGCACTGCAATTTGGTACAACAGATGATGAGTTTGGAAATTATACATATGGTTGAATGTTACATATATAGTTGAATCAGTCTATGAATTAGCACTTTTAAAAGAAAATGTTGAACCTTCATCAAGCTAGTTTCCTATTCGCGGTGTAAACTTCATACTTGTCTATTGCTATTTTTAAATCATTTCCCCCATTACTCTGTCAAACATCTGCTTACTGATCTTCATCTGTGCCACGCTGAACCATTAGGCACAACAGCTGAAAGAACATGGATGTCGCCCTCTTCAGACAGAAAGTGTGGGGAAGGTGATTTAGATGAGTTGAATGCCCTCTCTCATTTCTAACTTCTCATAATCCTATCCCTAAAGTGGTACCAGTTTTAAAATATATTCCCTTCCATGAATTTTTAAAAACAGGTGACCACTGATATTGCAGAGATGCAGAGAGCACACTATTTTAGGTGTGTGTAGCTTTGTATTTTAAGTCCCAGAATCTACTTTTCCAAAAGTCTGCTTGTATTCTGTAATGAAAGAAAAATGCATAGAAAGAATTTATATTTATGTAGAATGCTAAAATAATTTCTTTATACACGTGTCTTAAATATTTATCAATCTTAAGGATTCTGTGTGGCTTCATGAATAAGGTACAATAATCACTGCTTAAAAGTCCCAAGCCTTGCAAGATTTAGAGTATTTAAAAGTAAATCTATAGGATAATACCTATTAATGGCACTTTCGTCAGAGAGATAGCAGTGGACTTTCATGCTTCAGAAGACAGACATGCTGGAAACAATTCTCCAAATATTTGCTTCTGGCAGGAAGCCTTGCCTGTTGGTAGCCCATATTGGAAAAGTAAAGGCACAACCCTCTATGATTTAAAATTAATGGATGGAAAATTATGCGGTGTCAGAGATCTTCTGATGTGTTCCCAGTAGGTGAGATTCATGTCTGCAATGTGCATTTGTAAAATCTGCCCTAATTTGTCACTATTAATAAAGCATTCCAATGTATGTTTCTTGCACCATGAATTGCCAATATTCTAAACACTTCAATTTTAACTGACATAAATGCTTTTGCTACAATAAAGAGCAAATACCTCATTAAGAGAAAATATATACAAGAACAGAACTTCGTTCACCTATTGCCAACTTATGTCATGCTGCCATATCTACTTGGAACACAAAGCCTCTGCAGCCTTGCTTTACTTTGGACAGCAATTTGCACTATTCTGAAATGTTGGCAGAACTACTTCAGGAGCTTCATCAAGATATTAAAAAAGCAGAGGCTTTTAAAACAGCTTTGAACAAGGTTAGTGGTCATTAATAGCTGTTTTGATCATTCTGAATCTGTTACTTCTCATTAGAACTATTTGCAAAGGGTGTCTAACCTTAAACATATCAAGTTCAGAATAGTGCAAGGAAAAGGCACAAACCAGAGAAACATGAAGAGCGTTCAATATGGCGGTAATTTCTAGAAACTGTCGGTACATTTCACACTCCTGAATTAATCATTTTTTCCTCTTCTACATGCTTTGCTATAGCTGTAAAAGAAAGCACTGGACTTCTAGAATACAACATACTGTAAAACAAGACCATGCGGAACAGTACTGGAAAAATGTATTGTACATTTCAAGTGGCCAGGCAGTGCAGTTTACCTGTATGTTTTCTTACTTTACATTCCACACAATTCCAGCCTTGGAGTTAGCCACTCCACTCATCTCAGAAGTGCACACTGGAAATGCTTTTTTTCTTCCTAGTTTTTCTTTAGCAAGGAAAGAGTGAGGGAATAAACTCTCATCTACAAGACAATCACAGGAGCACTAGGAATGCATTGCCTCCTTTCTCCCAACAGTCTGTGAACATACATGAGGGGAAAACAGGGTGAAATAACTTCCTTAAAAAATTACACTTTTAAAACAGTGATAAGAATCCTATTACAGCTGCTGTCAAGTTCTGTTACTTCAGTTCTGTCCCAGAAACGCAAGATCAGTTCAGCTCCAAATTTTCTATGGGTGCAATTTGACAAACATAAAATAGATTTAAAAAGCATTTTTTGCCTAAATCGTCCATACACTTTTACTAAATTACAGTCTTTAACAATTGACTTGAACCTACTCAATTTCAGGGACTATGTGCTATAAAATGAACTCTAGAGTATGCCAATAGCAATTACTCTTACACTTGCGACTAACATCCTTGAGATACCAAGACTCCAATGCAAGTGATGTGTATTAAACAGTCTTGCATAAATCACACCAGCAGGGATATGCTGCCAAGTTTCCTCTGAATGCATCATGTCAAACACATATATAGCATTGCTCCTAATATTAGGCAAATCACAAATCCCAGCGTGTGTAGACAACTTCCCTTTTTCAAACCTGCATCAAAGGACAAGTTAACTAGCTTTTTTCAGGGCAGGGGGTGAGAAGGGAGGAAGGAGAGGGAAATTCAGTCTGTTTTTATTCAGTGATCAGTGGATAGTTTTAATGGGAAACATGATAAGCATTGCTTTACAGGACAGTAATGCTGCGCCTGTTCTATCTATTACACTGGAACTAACATGATGGTCATCCAGCAGCAGACTACATACTTTGGTAACTGAACAGCAGAATTTAAATGAGGTAGCTACTCCATAGCAGGATTTTTCTGCTGAATTTACTGTGTTAACAGCATAAAGTAAGGTGACAAAATTCTACTGTAAGCCAGCCATAAGTAGGAATTTTCCCAGTAAAGAAGTTACAACAACGTCTCTTAATTTCAAAGGACCAACATCATCAAGCGCACCCTCTGCCAATACCCGTGGTGGAGGTTTTATCTGCAAAACGCAATTACAACACACAACTAGATATTCGCATTAAATCAGTTGAGTCAAGGAACCCTGTACAACAACCGTATTCTCAGGTTCACAAATGCCAATTATTTTCCACACCTAATTCAGTTGAGAAAATACTGTAATATAAACAAATTTTGCATAGTGCAAATCTTACTGATATCAAGGATATTACTTATTTTTAGATTGAAATTTCTGAAGTACTATATTTAGCAGTTACAGATCTGTTGACTACTTGAATTAAGAAATTTACTTGAGTAATGAGAGCAAAATCAAACAGTGAAGTGGATAACCATGCCATTAACCACCAATCTGATTGGCTAGTTGTAAGCCATATATCTTTTTCTATATTACTGAACACTTGATTTGTGGCCTTTGTAATTCCCACAAGTACTTCTCCAGATGTAGAAAGAACTCTGTCCCACTCTGACTTAACAGGTCATCTTTGCCATTCCAAGCTCCAAATTAACCAATGTAGGCTCAGCTTTAGAGAAAGCAGCTTTCAGTTCTTTGCATCCATCTCCAGGAACATTACCATCTTTATTTTCCACAGTTGTTTGCTGTTCTTCTTTACACACATTTTCAGATGCCTTAAGCATCTGTGATAATCGGCTAGCTGGGTGAAAAGATTCCTTATTGTGGACTGCACGTGGTTTTTGACCAAGTTTTATGATTTTCTGTAACAGAAAGACAAAGTTAACTACAACAAATCCTAAATTAACTAGAAGGGCTTTCTTTTCTTTCTTTTGGGCCTCCTTATCTCGAGAGACAATGGATACTTGGCTTAGTCAAAACACTAAAGTTAAAGTTCACATTTAAGATATGTTCACATTTAACATGTAGTTAGGTTGCCAATCCTCCAGGATTGCCTTGCAGTCTTCAAAATTGAAGATTAATCTCCTGGACACAGCCACAAGCAACCCTGGAGTAAAATCAGAGGGGAAATTTAAAAAAGCAGTTTTGTTTTTCATTTTCTTTGAACGTTTTCATTTATTAGTTTTAAAAATACTATAGATGGGAAATAAAGGCTGTTTGACAGGGCAGGAGGTCATGCGATGAAACCTCCAGGAATATATCCAACAAGAGTTGGCAACCCCAACATGTAGCCTCATGGCATGAACACATGCTTTTCTTCCTTTACTCTTCAGTGAGCTAATTTAACAAATGAAGTATATAACCATACATAAATTTTCATGTTGAATAAGTGAATACTTCACAAGATCTGTTTTAATTTATTTATTCCTTGATTACTGTCAATGATTCATTTCAGACAACTGGTATGAGGATATGTGCAGACAACCAAAGATGACTCAGCTCTTGGTAATTAGTCTTTGCTCCTCCAAGGATTAAATTAAATTAATTAAAGAGATACAGCACTGAAACAGGCCCTTCGGCCCACCAAGTCTGTGCCGACCATCAACCACCCATTTATACTAATCCTACACTAATTCCATATTCCTACCACATCCCCACCTTCCCTATATTTCCCTACCACCTACCTATACTAGGGGCAATTGCTAATGGCCAATTTACCTATCAACCTGCAAGTCTTTGGCATGTGGGAGGAAACCGGAGCACCCAGAGGAAACCCACGCAGACACAGGGAGAACTTGCAAACTCCACACAGGCAGTACCCAGAATTGAACCCGGGTCGCTGGAGCTGTGAGGCTGCGGTGCTAACCACTGCGCCACTGTGCCGATATGGAGAGATTGGAACAGACCATGTACAAAGTCACAGGTACAGCCAATATCTTGACATTTTGTGGCACAATGCTGTTGTTGCACCAATGTTGTGGGCCATCTTTGTTACTGTTTCTAGTGAAAAGTACTGAAATAGAAATACTTGCATTTATATCGCCCTTTCATGACCACTGGACGTTCCAAAGTACTTTACAGCCAATGAATTTCTTTTAAGTGTAGTTACTGTCATAATGGAGGGAACATGGCAGCCAACTGGCAGACAGCAAGCTCCCACAACAGCAATGTAATAATGGCCAGATAATCTGTTTTTGTGATGTTGATTGAGGGTAAATATTGGCCAGGGCACCTTGTTAGAAATCGTGCCATGGGAAATTTTATGCCCACCGGAGGGTGCAGATGGGCCTCTGTTTCATGTCTTGTTTGAAAGACAACACCTCCAATAGTCCAGTGCTCCCTCAGTACTGCAGGTAAGTGTCAGCCTAGATTGTTGCACTCAAGTCCAGGAGCAGAATTTGAACCCACAACCATCTGATTCAGAGGTGAGAGTGCTACCAACTGAGCCACAGCTGACTCAAACAAACTGGGAACTTATTCCAAGTTATGAGTAATATAAGTGTGGGTGTATTATGCAAAGCACTAAGTGGTTCCATATAGTAGACTTTCATCTGTCTCATACTTAATACTCAACTCACCTCCTCCAGTTTTTTGGCTTCCACCTCCAGTTGTTTATTCTGCTCACTGAAGGACAAAACTAGTCTGAGTCGTGATTGCCTCGGATGCAGTGCGAGATCAAATTGGTGATACATACAGCGCCAAAATCTGAAGTCACAATTAAGAATTGAGAATTAGAGAAACAAAAAAAAAGCTGCACATTATGATATAGAATTTTAATAACTTAAACTTACTTGAAGTTGAAGGAGACAGTGTTTGGCTCAAGCACTTCATGCGTGCAGGGAAGATTAGGGTCATAGAGGGGGTTCAAATACTTGTGCTGATTTTCCAAAAGGAATGGCCATAAGGAATGGGTTTTCTGTTGAATTCTGTCAAAAAAAAAATTTTGTTGACAATATTGCTTTTGCAAGAATTTGTTTGTTTAAAAAGCACATCTTCACACTCAAAGATGGTCAATTATTTTCTCAAGTTTAAAAGTTTTAAAGCAATTACCATCAATTCTCAACTTGCAATCAATTTCAAGATGATGGAAAACATTGATTACTCAGGATTGGATCAGAGAGAACTCTCTGGTAGCCATATTGTATTTAAAGGTAATATTCACATAATTAAGAGCAGGACACAAGGTTTGTTGTTCCACCTGATACCATATAAAATAACATTCCTTTTTTACAACTTTCTAAAGCAATGCTTATATAAAATGTAATGTATATAATAATGAGCAACTTGTCAAAGCAAGCAGAATATGCGGCACAGTGGCGCAGTGGTTAGCACCGCAGTCTCACAGCTCCAGGGACCCGGGTTCAATTCTTCACTTCTGGCGGAGTTTGCAAGTTCTCCCTGTGACCGTGTGGGTTTTCGCCGGGTGTTCTGGTTTCCTCCCACAGCCAAAGACTTGCAAGTGATAGGTAAATTGGCCATTGTAAATTGCCCCTAGTCTAGGTAGGTGGTAGGGAATATGGGATTACTGTAGGGTTAGTATAAATGGGTGGTTCTTGGTCGGCACAGACTCGGTGGGCCGAAGGGCCTGTTTCAGTGCTGTACCTCTAAATAAATAAAATAAATGAGCAAAATTCACAACTCGTATTCTATTTACACCTCAGGTCAATTAAAATGATTAAAGTCGGTGGTAATTTTTAATTTTAATTCATTCATGGGATGTGGGTTTTACTAGCAAGGCCAGTATTTACTACCCATCTCTAATTGTCCTTGAGGTGGTGGTGGTGAACTGCATTCTTTAATACAACTGCGTAGCTTCCTAGGCAATTTGAGGGCAGTTAAGAGTCCAACACATTGCTCTGGGTCTGGAGTCACAGATAGGCCAAACTGGGTAAAGATGGCAGATTTCCAACCCTAACGGACATTGGTAAACCAACAATCCGGTAGTCCCGTGGTCACCAGTACTGATGCTAGCATTTTATTTCAGATTTGTTCAATTAAATTTAAATTCTCCAGCAGCCATGGGATTTGAATATTTCTTTGGATCATTCATCCAGGCCTTTGGATTATATTTGGATTACAACCATTATGCTACCGTACCCAATTCCCCAAAATTTCAAAAGTTCCATTTTAGTTCAGGTTTTAAAATAGAAGTAGGGAATTCTGTCAACAATAAAATGATTTATATCATGTACATTCTTGAATTTTCAATCAGTTGATTGAGTGGTTATTCAGAGTAATGCATGATACTACTCCATGATGGAACTCACTGCCTTACACTACTCAATAGGATACGAACAAGAATGAACTCTGCAAAACACACACTACTTCTAACCTCAAATCTGCTCTGATCTGAAAGGATCATTTTTTTCCATTTGGGAATGATCTGCATGCTCTCCAAGATACAGACAGACAACCTAATGCTTCTTTTACTTCACCAAATCTACCATACTATCGTGTAATAATTCTTACTTCATTTCCTCCCGTTCCTTTTGGCAGTTTCCAATAAAGTTCCCAAACTGGCAGGAATGAACATGTTCATGGATCTCAAGTAAGTAAGTTTCACTATACTCAAAAACACGAGGGAACTGTTCAGTCAGGTGCCAAACACATTCGATAAACTGTGTGAACACTGGAGATATTTCTTTGGGGTCTCCATCAAGCTGGCCACATCTACATAATGGAAAAGAGGGAGAGGAAAGCAGCATTAAAATAAATCTTTCACAACCCAATTTCTTTGAGATGTTTTTATTTTCTCAAAGAAGGCAAGCCAGTCCTCTGGTCCAAGAGCCACTAAGGGTAAGAGGGGAAGAGAGGTAGGAGTCATCTATCTCTGCTGCTGTATAACTAGCAACTTGGAAATATAGAGGCTCCTTCCAATTACCTTCCTTCCTCTGCGGAGGTACCATGTCCTTGCTGTACCTGAGACTGAAGAGACCAGAAACTCATCGTTTAAGGAACCATGGGTGCAAACCCACATTTCACAACTACAAGGCAAGTGCACTGTTAGGTGAAGTGCCACTGGGCTACAACAATGTAGTTTAAAGCAATATGTCCTCTATTCTGCATATAAAATATAAAAAGGTAGCTATTAATTTAGAAAGCATATCAAATTATTCATACAGATATGTATTTGCAATGATACATCAGAAAAACAATATAAAAGAAACAATGAATTTAATTAGCCAGCTAGATACAGTTAGTTAGCTTGCTGAAGGAACATAGTTTTGAAATAGAAGCTAACTAGGTTTTAGCACAATTTAATACACAACTCTTCTGAATATCTAGTTTGTATTATCATACCTTGCATAGAACGAGGCATTGTAAAGGGAGCAAATGATAGCAACAATGATGAGTTGTGGAAAGAGAAACAGGATTAATATTAGAACAACCTGAAAAATGAACTTCGTTTTTCTCAGAGATGCTGCCAGACCCGAGTATTTGCTGCATTTTCTGTTTTTACTTCAGATTTCCAGCATCCACAGTATTGTGCTTTGTGGATTCCATTATGACAATAGGCACTAGGAACTACGGTTATTTCTTTTAGAAAAATGAGATTTAAGAGGAGCCATGATTCAGAATTTTGAAATAATAAAGGGAGTATATAAAGTAGAAGCTAATAAACCCTATATTAATCTGAAATATACGTCAAGCACCAAAAAATAAATTAATCCAAAACATAAAAGGGACATGATTTTGATAACTAGAAAATCTCAAGCAAAATAAAAAACAAAAAGCAGTGATTATGAATACATCACGTGAGGCTACAACAGGCTCAACTCTAGGACAGTCTTCCCTGAAAACTTGACTCCACTGCATATATTTTGGGTACAATGGTATTGGAGGATGCACAATGTCTACTGCAGTACAGGTTTTCAATAGGACTACAATGACAGAGTAAATGGACCACATGATATGCAGACCAAGAAAGTCTTATTTCCATTCCATGTTTCTGCGGAGTTAGCTTTTAGCCAGCAATGAATGAAGCTAATTGTGGTATTCCAGTGATCTTGGGATAGGCCAGGGAAGATGAATAAAAGCCAAAGTTTGCTTCTGCTCACTATCCAGTAACCTGCGCTCTATTAAATGAGCCTGGAATTTCCTCCCATGATGCAACCTGGAAATTAGACTAATAAATGTGGCCATTCTGCCAATGCCAAATTCTGCTCAACTTTCCTGAAAATCCTATTAGGACAGCCAAATTATAAAATGGACAGAGATCTATGTAAACAATCAAGGCTCAAGGAAGGCACTGAACTCTCGCAATACATTTCTTCTTTAAGTATGAAAATTAAATCTTCAACTCATTTAACCTGCTTTCAAAGTTCAACATTCAGTGCCCATGTTCACGTAACAAATAGTAGCTAGAACAAGGTATTGGAGGGCTGATGCCATACATGGAACCAAACTGAAGGACAGGAAGGTAAAAGGACAAACTGGGGGTAATATGACTTTAACCTTTTGAGTGGGAAAGAAAAGGGAGATGGAGCAGAAACATAGTTAGTAATAACTGGAATAAAGACTGTACAACGTTTAACTGGATATATAGAGCAATTCTCAAGTGGCCATGTGCTGCCAAATTGGGCTCCACTTTGGTAACTCATAAATGTGCATTATACAATATACATTTCTAATTTTGAGACTTTAATGCTGCTTTGTGAAGTGCTGTGCTGTCATTGTGCCATTTTCAACTGTTTTAAATGTTCAACTGTCTACATATTCCGATGGATGTTAAAGATCCCAAGGCATTATTCAAAGTGGTGCATTAAATTATCCCAGTGTCCTAGCTAACTTGGTCCCTCAAACCCCACAACTAAAACAGATTATCTGGTGATTAATCTCATTTGCTGTTCATATAGCCTTATTGAGTGCTAAATGACAATGATTGCACTTTAAAAAAATAATTTGTTATGATGGAGTACAGGAGGTGCTGCAGACAAAAGATTCAATATGCAAGCACTACTTTGGTTTATTCAAAATATAGGGTCATCAAATTTTCATTACAACTTTGGCAATTGCTGGAGTGAGATCCTAGAAGGTGGACTTTTTGTAAAATTGGGTTGGAAAAAATCTTACGTCAGCATTTTCCCCCACACATAGAATATTTACCGGACATTTATTTTTAGTAAAGGAAATAATTCAAATCAAAACAAAATGTGATCTTGAAAATATGAACAGCTTAAACTTATTATACCAGAGTTCAAATTTATGTTAATATTACTGAAAGATTGACAACTCAAAACGGGTACAGATAAAATATTTTAGTAGTAAAGTGAACATACAAGACTCCAACTGAGCCTGAATCATAAATCTAAATTATTGCTTTCAACAGGAACTTAACTATTAAGCCCCTTTCAAATATCTAGTTAACAAAATAATGTTCACACTCAGAAAGCAGTATTCACATTACCTGTCAGTAAACTTGTGCCCAAATGAAATCCAGTCTTTTTCTATCAAAACCTTACAATAGAAAAAGCATTAGTTACAACAAGGAAATATTACAAATTATGATGTACTTGGTATATGAAACAGATTTGTGTTTGACAAAGTAACATCCAAAACTATAACTTACTCAATTTTGGTAGGATTTGAGTGTTTATTACGTCAGTGTATTACAATGTACTACTGGCTGAAATTACTTAATTTACTGGATAAATTTCATGATTTAGCAGATCACAACCAACAGATTAAATGATTAGGAAGAGTCAGGTTTAATTAATCTAGTTCCCTCACACAAACTAGGTCTCATCAGTATACTCCTAAAACAAATTACCATCTTCAAGTTTCCTGAAGATAGGAATTATGATGTTTGAATCACTTATGATTATGCTGATAACACTTTCCCTTACCTATACATTTCCACGTAACAATACTCTGTCTGGTTTCACACCTACCCACAAATCAGTTATGCCTTCATTTTAGGCTCCAAATCCTACCACTAGAGCTTAAATTAGAGTAATTAAGGCACAGAAGGAGGCCATTCAAGTCATCATGGCATTAAATGATTAGATTAGATTAGAGATACAGCACTGAAACAGGCCCTTCGGCCCACCGAGTCTGTGCCGAACATCAACCACCCATTTATACTAATCCTACACTAATCCCATATTCCTACCAAACATCCCCACCTGTCCCTATATTTCCCTACCACCTACCTATACTAGTGACAATTTATAATGGCCAATTTACCTATCAACCTGCAAGTCTTTTGGCTTGTGGGAGGAAACCGGAGCACCCGGAGAAAACCCACACAGACACAGGGAGAACTTGCAAACTCCACACAGGCAGTACCCGGAATCGAACCCGGGTCCCTGGAGCTGTGAGGCTGCGGTGCTAACCACTGCGCCACTGTGCCGCCCTTAAATGATAAAAGTCTCATCATTTAAAGTATGGATAATATTGTGATTAATAAGGAATGAGTTGCCTAGCTTTTAAATTATAGAAATGCAGGCAGAGACAGAAGTTTCATTTATCCCTCTATCAGCTGCATTCCATACAGTAAAGGAGCTAAGCTTCTGGGAGCCGACAGAATTATAGACTCTCAAAAACGAGGGCGGGGGGGGGGGGTTTACAAAAGTTGTGCCTGATTAAAAGGGATCAGTTTCTAGAAAGTACATACAAGCAACAGCTCTAATGTTTGCACACTGGGTCTTTACATCACACAGCAGAGCTGCACAGCCCAGTTCCTGACTTTCAGCCTACAAGGAGGGCGAAAAGTGGCTCATGGTCATTGCACTCCCAAAACAAGCCTCCAAAACAAATGCAAAAGTAAAATCATCGAAAAACCAGTTCAGCAGCCTGTGTCACTGGAATTGTAGCTAACATTACAACAATAGGATTCATTCTCTAAAGTAATTATTAAACCTGCTCCACAACTTTCCTGCCCCCTTCCCCCCCAAGAGAATGAACTTGCAATCTATTTGTACTATTGTAATATATATTTCTTTCAAGGTCCCTGTTTTTCCACCAAGTTTTCTACATAGATTAACGTGTGATTTAGAGTTGAATTACTAATTTTCCCCTGTCCCAAATTTCCTTATTTTTTCCCTCTTCTCTCCTGAAGGCAGCAATTCATGTTGGAATACAATTCCACATGCATTGGCAGTGCTTCAATGTCTTACCCAAGTGATTATTTTTCACGTAAGCCCAGACAGCGAGCACTGGCAAGCTAATCATCTGCAGGGGAACATTAAAGCTGAATCTGTTACATCTGCAACAATACTTGTAGTCCCTTGCTGGACCAAGCACACAGAAGATAACTGTAGTATCTTCATTGCTACCCTCATTCCCCACTGGGATGGCCTAGGGGCCCTGCACTTCTTAGAGGAAAAAAAGCCCAACCAGTCCCCATCCACCACCACCACCCTCCTCCACCTGGTTGAATTTCACATTGAACAACTTCTTTGACTCCACTCACTTCCTCCAAATAAAAGGCATTGTTGTGGGAACCTAAATGGGTCCTAGCTTATGCTGTATTTTTCTTGGGATACGTGGAACGTTCTTTTTTCCAGTCCTACTCAGGTCCCCTACCTCAACTCTTTTTTTCTGGTATATTGATGACTATCAGTGCCACTTGCTGCTCTCACCTATACTGGAAAATTTCATCAACTTTGATCCCAATTTCCACCCCTCCCTCACCTTCGCATGGTCCATCTCTGACTCTTCCTTTCTTCGACTTCCATTTCTGGGGCTAGGCTGTCAATTAGCCTACTGACTCCCACTGCGACTTTAACTACATTTCCTCCCATCACACTTCCTGTAAGAACTCTGTTCCATTCTCCATCTCCATTATATCTGTTCTGACAATGCCACCTTCCACACCAGTGCTTCCAAAATGTCTCCCTTTTCCCTCAACCAAAGGTTCCCATCCACCGTGGTTGACAGGACCCACAACAGTGTCCATCCTACTTCCCACATATTTTTTCTCTGATGAAAGGTCACTGATCTGAAATGTTAACACCATTTCTCTCTAAACAGGCGCTGCCAGACCTGCTAAGTATTTCCAGCATTTTCTCTTTTTAGTTCAGAGTTCTCCTTGGCCTTACCTTTCAACCCACCAGCCTCCACATTCAATGGATCATCCTCTGCCACTTCCACCACCTCCAGCATGATGCCACCAAACACATCTTCCCCTCACTTCCTTTTCAGCATTTCGACGGGATTGTTCCTTCCACATTACCCTGGTCCACTCTCCAATCACCCTCATCACGCCCTCCCCATCCCAAGGCACCTTCCCATGCAAGTGCAGGAGATGAAACACCTGCCTTTTTACCTCCTCCCTTCCCACTCGCTCCAGGTAAACAGTGATTTTCTTGTACTTCTTTCAATTTAGTATATTGTATTGGCTGCTCACAGTGCACTCTTCTCTATATTGGGGAAACCAAAGGCAGATTGGACGAGCACTTTGCGGAACACCTCCACTCACTCTGGAAGCATATCTCTGGGCTTCTGAAATAAAAACAAGAAATGCTGGAACCACTCAGCAGGTCTGGCAGCATCTGTGGAAAGAGAAGCAGAGTTAACGTTTCGGGTCAGTGACCCTTCTTTCGGTCACTGACCCGAAACGTTAACTCTGCTTCTCTTTCCACAGATGCTGCCAGACCTGCTGAGTGGTTCCAACATTTCTTGTTTTTATTTCAGATTTCCAGCATCCACAGTATTTTGCTTTTATTACTTTGGGCTTCTGATTGCCTGTCATTTTATTTCTCTGTACCACTCCATCCTCTGCCTCCTACATTGCTTGAATGAAGCTCAAAAGTAATATTTCAAAGTTTGCAAATGGCACAAAACTAGATGGAAGAAAGAGTTGTGAGGAGGATGCAAAGATGCTTCAAGGGGATTTGCAGAAGTTAAGTGAGTGGGAAAAATTTGGCAGTTGGAATACAATGTGAGGTTATCCACTTTGGTAGAAAAAACAGAAATACAGTATTTCTTAAATGGTGAGAAGCTGGGAAGTTGAATTTCAAAGGGGCTTGGGTGTCCTTTTTCATGAGTCACTGAAAGCTAACATACAGGTACAGCAAGCAATTAAGGCAAATGGTACGTTGGCCTTCATTACAAGAGGATTTGAGTATAGGAGTAAAGATGTCTTACTGCAATTATATAGAGCCTTGGTGAAACTGCACCTTGAGTATTGTGTGCCACTTTGGTCTCCTTACCTCGGGGAAGATATACTTGCCATAGAGCGGGTGCAATGAAGGTTCACCAAATTAGTTCCTGGGATAGAGCGATTGTCCTATGAGTAAAGATTAAATAGCCTGGGCCTTTATTCTCTGGAGTTTAGAAGAATGAGAGGTGATCTCATTCAAACATACAAAATTCTTACAAGGCTCAATAGGGTAGATGCAGGAAGGATGTTTCCCCTGAAGAATCCAAAACCAGGGGACACAGTCTCAGAATAAGGGACAGGCCATTTAGGACTGAGATCAGGAGAAATTTCTTCACTCAGAGGATGGTGACTCTTTGGAATTCTCCGCCCTAGAGGGCTGTGGAGGCTCAGTTATTCAGCATGTTCAAAACTGAGATCATAGATTTCTAAATATTAAAAACTTCCACATTACAGGGATAGTGCAAGAAAATGGTGTTGAAGTAGATCAGCCATGATCTCATTGAATGGTGGACTGGGCTTGAAGGGCTGAATGACCTACTCCGGCTCCTATTTCTTATGTTATGTTCTCAATGGAAGTTTGAGGAACAGCACCTCTTGTTCAATTACCTGGAGTACTTCGAGTAGTAGTAGACACCACACCTTAGGAAGGATATACTAGTCTTGGAGGGAGTGCAGCCTAGATTTACTAGATTGACACCTTGGCTATAAGGGTTAAGCTACGAGGGGATTAAAGAAACTAGGGTTATATTTCCTGGAATTTAAAAGGTTAAAAGGTGATTTGATTGAAGTTTTCAAGGTATAAATGGGAACAGATAGGGTAGATTGGGAGACGCTGTTTAGTCTGGGACAGGGAGCATAGTCAAAAAATTACAGCCAGACTTTTCAGGAGTGAAATTAGGAAACACTTCATGCAAAGAGGAGCAGAAGTTTGGAATTCTCTTCCACAAACAGCAATTGAAGCTAAAACATAGAACTTAAGAAATAGGAGCAGGTGCAGACCAATTGGCCCTCGAGCCTGCTCTGCCATTCAATACATTCATGGCTGATCTTCCAACTCAGCTCCACTTTCTGGCCCCTTCCCCATATCCTTTGGTTCCTGTGAGACCAAAAATCTATCGATTCCTGTCTTGAATATTATCAACAATAGGGCATACACAACCCTCTGGGGTAGACAATTCCAAAGATTCACAACTCTGAATGAAGGAAGTTCTCCCCATCTCAGTCCTATCTGGAGACTGTGCACCTCTCAGTGCCTATCCTGTCAAGGCCCTTCAGAATCTTGTATGTTTCAATGAGATCACCTCATTCTTTTCAACTCCAGAATGCACAGACTGAATTTACTCAGGCTATCATAGGACAACCCTCTCATCCCAGGAACCAGACTAGGGAACTGTCGCTGTATCGCTTCCAATGCAAACATGTCCTACCTTAGATATGGAGATCAGAACTGCACACAGTTCTCCAGGTGTGCTCTCACCAAAGCCCTATACAATTGTAGCAAGACGTGCTTATGCGTGTACTCCAATCCCCTTGCAATAAATGCCAATATGCCATTTGATCAACAAAGTGACTCCTGACAATGCAACCCAGCTGCATCTGACGTCGTCAGAGCACTCCCAGCTTCGCATATGTGCAGAACGGACCCTTGCTGTCAGTATGGTGCAGCGCATGCGCAGCCTACATCAGCACCCAGCTTGCCAGGACTAATTCGCACATATGCGCAGACACGTCATTGCGTACTGCAATGTCTGCTTGCCACTCGCTCCCCGCCACGCCACTTCTTCCCCACTCGGCCGTTCGCTCCCCACCCGCCACCAGCCCGTCGGCCACTTCTCCCCACCTCGGCCACTTGTTCCCCACTTCACCTCCCCCTGCCTGTCGGCCACTTCTCCCCACTTCACCCTGCCTACCCCAATCTGTCAGCCATTTGCTCCCCATCTCGCCACTTCTCCCCCATCTGCATTGCCTCTGCTCCCTGCCCCCTCCCGTGATCACCATCTCTCTTCCCTACACAGATGAAGTGGGGGGAGGGAGAGAGAGTGAGACAAGATAGGCAGTGGACGGGAGGGACAGGGGAGCACAAGTGGGAAGCCCAAGCGGGAAGGTGGAAGCAGCAAAGCAAGTGGGGGAGAAGCGGCGAGTGGCCAGAGGGAAGAAGTGGTGAGGCGTGAAGCAAGCGGCGAGCAGAAGGGTGTGGGAGGCAGCGGTGAAGAGAATCACGATGGCAGGAGGGATTGGGGCACTGTGGGGGGGGGTGGGGGTGCGTGGGGGAGGTGGATGGAGGCGGTGTTCGCAGCCACCGGGGATTTAGGTTTCAATTGTTTTTGTGATAAATTGAGCTGCGCCATCTTTACTACTGGCAACTGCCTAAACGACACAGTGAGGTTTCAGTGTGTGAGGCTGCACATGCTCATGTGCAAGTACTGCTCCACCTAGTGATTGCATTATCAAATGCAGCCTTTCATCAATTGTCAGTTTTAAAAGTGCGATTGACAGATTTTTGTTAGCCAAAGGTATTAAGCGATACTAGACAAATGCACGTATATAGAGTTAGGTTTCAGATCAGCCGTGATTTCATCGAATGATGGAACGGGCCCCGAGAGGTTAAATGGTCTGCTCCTATGCTGCTATGATTCGGCACTTGACAGCCTTCCAGACTCAACACTGAGTTCAAAAATTTCAGATCACATCAATGCTCTCATTTTTTTACTGCAGCAGCTGTTGGCAATGATTCTGAATTCAACATTTACAGTACCTCTGGACCCATTTTTTTTTATTGTCCAATTACCATTCCCTTTTGCCTTGCAAAATCATCCCTTTGGTCATTTAATCACTCCTACCTTGCACCCTATCGGACCTTCCCCTTTGTTCTTTCCTCTACCTCTATACTTGCTTAAAACCTGTTACATCTCTATTTCACCAATTCTGGTGAAAGATCATCGATCTGAAACCTCAACTGCTCCTCTTGGCACAGATGCTATCTGACCTGCTGAGTATTTCCAGCATTTTCTGTTTTTAATCCCACATTGATACCATGGTCAACTCAACAAAGATTAAGAATCAAAACTGGCAGCTTCTTGGTCTGTGAAACTCAATACATCTGACCCCCAAGCTGCCAGAAGTCAATTTTATTTGAAAAGTCAGAATCTGTTCTGCTAGATCACTAAAAAAAAAAAGAGACACCAGTCTTGTTCAATCCTACAAATCTGCCTTTTATAGACAACCAGTGTGTGGAGACACAAATCAATTATAGCTGCCAGGTTCCTGCTTCTTCAATCTTATTGACTGAACAATATACATTAAATCATGTCACAGTTTGTGCCACTGTTCCATGAATTTTATCTTTGCCAAGTGTGGGATGTCAGTGGTAGGAAATGGAACACTGTCACCTCCTGTCACCAAAAAAGTCTGTTTTTACTGTTATCTACCCTGGAAGGACAGGCAATTTTTTTTTCTCTTCAAGTGAATGGTTTCATGGACTTCAACATCCTACCAGACAATAAGATAATGAGTTTGAATTCTGGTCAGAAACAAGCTATTCTGATGACTATACAGGAACTAGTGGTCCAAAGTGCAACATAATTTAACATATACCAGTCTCTAGAACTTGAGCAGCAGCAGTTGCGACAGCTAATTAATTTAAATATCCACATACTGAGTTCCTTAGCCCAATCATCTACAGCTGCTTCATCAATGACCTTCCTTCAATCAGGTGGTCAGAAGTGGGGATGTTCGCTGATGATTGCACAATGTTCAGCACCATTCGTGACTCCTCAGATACTGAAGCAGTACATGTAGAAATGCAGCAAAACCTGCACAATATCCAGGCTTGGGCTGATAAGTGGCAAATAACATTCGCGCCACACAAGTGCCAGACAATGACCATCTCCAACAAGAGAGAATCTAACCATCTCCCCCTTGACACTCAATGGCATTACGATCGCTGAATCCCCCACTATCAACATCCTGGGGGTTACCATTGACCAGAAACTGAACTGCAGTAGCCATATAAATACCGTGGCTACAAGAGCAGGTCAGCGGCTCGGAATCCTGCGGCGAGTAACTCATCTCCTGACTCCACAAAGCCTGTCCACCATCTACAAGGCACAAGTCAGGAGTGTGATGGAATACTTTCCATTTACCTGGATGGGTGTAGCTCCAACAACACACAAGAAGCTCGACGACACCATCCAGGACAAAGCAGCCCACTTGATTGGCACCCCATCCACAAACATTCACTCCCTCTACCATCGACGCACAGTCGCAGCAGTGTGTACCATATACAAGATGCACTGCAGCAACGGGCCAAGGCTCCTTCGACAGCCTCTTCCAAACCCGCGACCTCTACCAACAAGAAGGACAAGGGCAGCAGATTCATGGGAACACCACCATCTGCAAGCTCTCCTCAAAGCAACACACCATCCTGACTTGGAACTATATCGCTGTTCCTTCACTTTTGCAGGGTTAAAATTCCTGGAACTCCCTTCCTAACAGCACTGCGGGTGTACCTACCCCAAATGGACTGCAGTGGTTCAAGGTGGCGGCTCACCACCTTCTCGAAGGCAATTAGGGATGGGCAATAATGGCTGGCCTAGCCAGCGATGCCCACCTCCCATGAACAAATAATAAAAATACTGACAAGGGGCTGATTTCCATGATTAATTAAAACATGTATAATTTATTACTAATTCCGGTTGAATATTACACCACATTCTGAATTGTCACCTACCAAATTGAACTCTATCTATTGGACTCATGTTTAAAAGATTGTGAAAATTGGTTCATTTGAAAGACCAAGGAGATGCCTGGATGTGATTCATTTGTATAAATGTTACTGGAAGTACACTTTGGATTAAAAAAAAACTGTTACTGGAAGAGACAATGAAATGCTAAAATAAACATAAGTAACCTTGCTGGCTACTGGATTTGTTTACAAAGAAGTCACATGTCTAGATGTATGGTTGTCAGCAGTTTTGGCTTTTTGTTTTCACTTGGACTGTTTGAATGTTCAGTTGGTGTGTAGCCTGCTAAGAGAGAAGCCATCCAACTTATCCTTTTCCACCTGTAATAGAAAATCTTCTGAGAATCCAGTGCTATAGCTGAAACCGATGTAGTAATTCTCCCAAAAAGCCTGCAAGACTACAAGACTACTCCTTGACGTCTCCTGAACAGAATTGCTCTAGAAAGATCCCAGTGACAACCGTCTACGCGCACCTGGATGCCAGACCAAAGGCCATCTGGAACATTCCATATCTTATCCTTTATCTTCAAGAATTGACAATAACTTGGCCAAAGTATTTGTTTTTAAGTTGATCTCTGCAGAGCCAGTTGTTTCATTTTTCTTTTCCTTTAACCGGTGTGTGTGCGTATCTGAGGTTATTTTAGAAGGGTATTTATATTAAACTTTCATATTTCAAACTGTTAATAAGCTTTGCATCTTTATTGAAGTCTTGTTTTATAATAAATCAGTAATTATGTTGTTTATCAAAGAAACCCGGTTGGCGGATTTTTAAAAATTCTGATACTAATATAAAGTATATAATTGGCCGTATCGGTAACTGCGTAAAACATTTAAACATACGCTGTGACTAGTGGAGTAGTGGAACTAGAGAAAGTGCATTCCTCCAACCTTGGTCATAACACTACATATAGCTTAAAAAAATGCTGTAAGTGTTTTTTTTTAAAAAGAAAGCTTTTCTTACCATAAACCCTTTTATTGTTCTATAGTATGGATCCAACAGCAGAGAACCCAAGGAACAGACTTGTGCTGTACGATCCCAACCATCAGAGCAATGGACTAAGACACTGGCACCTTCATGTCCTACTGCCTGTTCAAAATATAGAGAGTGAGTCATGGAACAGTTCAGACAAACTTATTTCTTTAAGATAGTAGAAGCACAATCTACAGTTCTTGAAGAAGCTTGAGCTTTATATATTTTTGGTGCTTAAATCTTTACAACAGCTTGTCAGCAACTGCAAGGTTATAGGTTGATTTATGAAATATTTCTTCATAATATAGAGGCTATTCCATGGAAGCAGGCTTGCAGTTTGATCCAAGTACAGAGGCATTAATTAAAACAAGAGACTAAATATCCGTTCAGTGCTATCAATGTTTTTAGCTTTAGTAGATCAAATGCTTAATGACCGTACACCACCAACCCCATAAAGCTTAGAGGTTAAGAATAATACTCTATTTTCAGGTTCTTATCTTCAAAACATGCTCATCCACTTATAACCTTCAGTTCACCAATCTGATCATCACTAGTGGACACTATATTAATTGCTTTTGACAGGAAAGTCATGGACCGAAAAGATCTATCTTTATTTCAGATATCAAACTTGCTCCTTGTAAGCTACTATGTGGAGAGAAAACAATCTTCTATTTAGAGTCATCGAGTTTTACAGCACAGAAACAGGCCCTTCAGCCCAACACGCCTGCGTTGACCATCAAGCATCTGTCCTAACTAATCCCATTTCCCCGCACTTGGCCCGTAGCCTTGTATGTTATGGCGTTTCAAGTGTTCATCTAAATACTTCTTGAATGTCGTGAGTGTTCCTGTCTCTACCACCACTTCAGGCTATGCGTTCCAGATTCCAACCACCCTCTGGGGGAAAAATTTTTTCCTCAACTCCCCTCTAAACCTTCTGCCCCTTACCTTAAATCTATGCCCCCTAGTTATTGACCTCTCCACTAAGGGAAAAAGTTTCTTCCTATCTATCCTATCAATGCCCCTCATAATTTTGTATACCTCAATCAGGTTCCCGCTCAGCCTTCTCCGCTCCAAGGAAAACAACCCCAGCCTATCCAGTCTCTCTTCATAACTGAAATGCTCCAGCCCAGGCAACATCCTGGTGAATCTCCTCTGCACCCTCTCCATTGCAATCACGTCCTTCCTATAGTGTGGTGACCAGAACTTTACATAGTACTCCAGCTGTGGCCTAACCAGCATTTTATACAGCTCCATCATAACCTCCTTGCTCTTATATTCTATGCCTCGGCTAATAAAGGCAAGTATCCCATATGCCTTCCTAACCACCTATCTACCTGTGCTGCTGCCTTTAGTGATCTATGGACAAGTACACCAAGTTCCCTCTGACCCTCTGTACTCCCTAGGGTCCTATCATCCATTGTATATTCCCTTGCCTTGTTGGTCCTCCCAAAATGCATCATCTCACACTTCAGGGGTAAACTCCATTCGCCATTGCTCCGCCCATCTTACCAGCCTATCTATATCGTCCTGTAATCTAACCCTTTCCTCCTCACCAATTTTCGTGTCGTCTGCAAACTTACTGATCATACCTCCTATATTCACGTCTAAATCATTAATGTACACGACAAACAGTAAGGGTCCCAGCACCGATTCCTGCGGTACCCCACTGGTCACAGGCCTCCATTGACAAAAAACCCTCTACCATCACCCTCTGCCTCCTTCCACTAAGCCAATTTTGAATCCAATTTGCCAAATTACCCTGGATCCCATGGGCTTTTACTTTCTTAACCAATCTCCCAAGCGGAAGCTTATCAAAAGCCTTACTGAAGTCCATGTAGACTACATCAACTGCTTTACCCTCATCTACACATCTAGTTACCACCTTGAAAAATGCAATCAAATTTGTTAGACATGATCTGCCCCTGACAAAGCCATGTTGACTATCCCTGATTAATCCCTGCCTCTCAGAATTATTTCCAATAATTTCCCTACCACTGATGTTAGACTTACCGACCTGTAATTACTTGGTTTACCCCTGCTACCCTTCTTGAATAATGGTGCCACATTCTCTGTCCTCCAATCCTCTGGTACCTCTCCTGAGGCCAGAAAAGATCTGAAAATTTGTGTCAGAACCCCTGCTATCTCCTCCCTTGCCTCACATAACAGCCTGGGATACATCTCAACTGGGCCTGGGGATTTATCCACCTTTAAGCCCGCTAATACAGCCAATACTTCCCCCTTAACAATGCTAATTTGATCATATATATCACAATCCCCCTCCCTGATCACTACACCTACATCGCCCCTCTCCATAGTGAACACAGATGAAAAGTAATCATTCAAAACCTCCCCTATGTCCTCTGGCTCCACACACAGATTGCCTCTATGATCCCTAATGGGCCCACTTTTTCCCTGGTTATCCTCTTGCCCCTAACATTTATAAAATGCCTTGGGATTTTCCTTTATCTTGTCTGCCAGTGATTTTTCATGCCCCCTCTTTGCTCTCCTAATTACTTTTTTTTAAGTACTCCCCTACACTTTCCACACTCCTCTGGGCCACTGCTTTTTTCAGCACTCTTGTATTTCTTGTAGCAACTTCAATATAATTTCTGTATCTACATTGAGAGCTTGGTGTCTATTTCTGCGTATTGCAAGGAGGTGGGGAAATTCACATTCCTGATTATTATATTAATTGTGTGTAAACAGTCTCCTGTCAAGACAATAGATTGATCCTTTCCTCATGTGAGTTGGTTACTGAACAAAAGCAAAATACCACAGATGCTGGAAATTTGAAACAGAAAGCATTATTAATACTCAGCTTTTCAGGAAACATCTTTAAAGAGAACAGACAAGTTAACAATTGGGGCGAAGGGTTCACAACTGAAACAACTTGTCTGTTCTTTCCACAGAAGCTGCCTGATTGGAACATTTCCAGCATTTTCTGTTTGTGTTCCATGATGTGAAATGTTTGTTTCAAAAGGGAGTTCTTGTTTACCAGACTTGAAGGTGAAGACCTGTTATTATGGTGTACAAAAGACCACTCCTGCAAAAGCCTGACTTGATACTTTTTTCCACTGCAAGAAGTGTTCTATAGTGGGTTATTTTTCATCGCAAATGATAGCTATCTCCTTTTACTAGATTGGATCAAGAGGATATAAAAACAAAACTAGGACTGATATTGCTGGCTAGTTACTTTCTCACTAAACTTATATACAAATCAGATACTAGTAGACGCTATGTGTATGTCCCACAGAAAAATTTCATCAAAGCTACATAGTCCAAGTTACTTGTTACTGTTGAGAATTTCCAATAATTCATGGATTTTATAACTTTGGAATTGTTTTAAAGTATAGTGACAGTTTATTACTAAACTCTTCCTGTTGAGTAAGACAGAAAAAGGCAAACAAGATCAATAAAAACTAGTTAGCAGTTTTCAGTTTGAATTATACAACCTTTCTTTGTTTAAATTTCTGTCAAATTTGGAGTGCTTAGTAGTTACAGAAGTAGCTCAATATTTCAGTGCATAAGCTAAGAGTAAAAATAGTTCATTGTTTGCTACGCACATACTAGATACTGTGTAGTAAGCACATATTTCGATTCATAGGGACTGTACCTAAAAAAGTAGACTTTTGCAATCAGCATGAGTAAGGTACTATCTTTGAATCTGAATCATTAGAGTTTATTCCACGTCCACCATGGGGAGAAAAATAAACATTCTACATCTTGAGGCTCACCATTCCACTCGTGTTACTTTAATACTTCAGACCCAACAGTATGGCACCATGCCTTGACACAGCCAATACGATACAAAATGTGAACTGATCAATAAGTTTCTGTATCATCTACCTTTTTTTGTAGAAATACTGTTAGTCAGAAATGAAATCTTAATCTGTTCTTAAAAACAGAATATTCTTAAAAATAGAATAAAAAACTGACTGCTCAGCACCTACACCATGTTAGATTCTAAAACAGCTTTATGCTCCAAAGGTCAGCTGATTAGGAAAATAAGGAGCTCAGCCAGGAAGGTTTAGGATTGGATCGCCAGTCTGTGCTAGGTCAGTTGATCTCACACAAGGAAGAAATAAAGATACAATTGACTCAGTGGGCCGGAGATGGGGATGAGGGAGGACAACATGATTTCTTGCTCCTGAATTGCATCTTGCAGGCATACATGTATTAGTGTTGGATCAGTACAGGATCAAGCTTGGTTGTGATAGTCCTTGTGGTGGAATAGTCCATCAACATTCATGGCGTGGGCTCAAACATGAAAAATGGCCACGGACAAGGTATTGGAAGGGGACTAGTGCCAGTGGGACCACATCCCAACAAGATGAGAATTCCTTCAGGACAGAAGGAAGAGAGGGAAGAAAATTAGCAGTAAAGGAAAAGAAAATCTTTGTAATATTGATTGAACTTTGGCATGACACTTCTTTACTTGTTCATAAAGCTATATTCTTCCTTTATATGCTAAATTATTAGACAAATCATTTCTTTTCTGCATATAAAAATGTAAGCTTAAAAATATAAATCATGAAGCAACATGTACTTTAGCAAGAAATGCAGCAGCATCCAACACAGCTTTTATGTGGCGAAGCCATCCAGAACTCTCCAAACCACTTAAGAAGTCATTCAGAGTCAATGCTTTGGTTCCACACACTAAAAACAAGAAAATACATATTCAACACAATTCAAATAATCTTTTTAGCTTGTACATTTGGTAAAAGTAAGATATTTCTTGTTTCTACAACTACAAGTGAATGAAAAAGTTTCTTGTCTGTTACACAGAAAAGGCCATAAAGGGATCTCTCTCAACATATGTTTGATATTATGCTTGAATTTTGTCATCTGATTCACAATACTTAGCCAGTCATTCTACGTGAAATAAATTAACAAATAAGGTAAACACTGCAAATGTATTAACCCTTAAAAGATTGTCTATTTATGTCTCCAGTTGAAGAAATCCATTACAATATCAATTTCCTTGCTGTAGCACTGCAGGAGGAGTAACAAATGACTACTTTTTAAAAAAATATTGTTATGGTCAAGTGAGGAGTCGAAGGGCTTCCGTCTTTTCCCTCCCCTTGTTTGCTCACAACAGGTTTAAACTCTTTCTTCAAGTGAATGTACTGGCCAATTCAGTGGGTGTTTGATTACAATTATAACAAGAACCAGACAGGTTTTCTTGAGTTAACAAAGCAAGGGGTTAACTTTATTGTACCTAACCCAAACTAATAAAATAAACAACGCGTCAACTTTCACTCACACACACACACAAATACGTTAGAGTGGGGAAAGGTAGATTACTCAAGTTAAAGTCCATAAAAAAAGGTACACAGTCTGTGGAGATTGGTAATTCGGCTGGCTTCTAGCTGACATCAGTGGTCCTGAGGCTTTTAGTTTGAAGAGGTAGATGACTGGTTCAGTGAGTCTCTTGGAGATAGCTTTGCGGATGATTTCCTCCAATGGGGTTTCTGATTGTAGCTGGAGTATGCAAAGAGAGAGAGAGAGAAAAAAAGAGAGACCCCCACTTAGTGTCTGCACATGTCAAGGAGTCCAGTTGCTTTTCCTCTGCTGCATAGGAAAACACCAGCTTAAAACCATAGACGGGGAGGGGGTTTGTCACATGACAGCCACTCAGTCATTCAAACATAGCAGTTAGCAGTATTTCTCTGCTTGCTGAGAGAACACGTAGTTTCGTTAAACTTCTTGGGTCTTGGTTCTTGCTGGAAATGCAGACATTTTATCTTCCTCCTCACAAGCATTGCAGTGTAGGATACAGTGTTGCAAATTAGGTGATCATCTGAAGCTGAAAGCATGGCTTTGCTGGCAGATTGCCTTTTTAAAAAAATATATAAATTCAGATCTCCAGCCAGTGGACCAAAGAAAATTTTCAACAAAACACACTGGCATCACAATATATAAAAAAAAGCAAGAAACAATAATAGCTAAATTAAAGTCAATAGGAGTCAAGGGGAAAACTCTCTACTGGTTGGTGTCATACCGAGCACAAAGGAAAGGAAGATGATTGTGATTGTTGGAGGTCAATCATCTCAGCCCCATGACATGGCTGCAGGAGTTCCTCAGGTCCAACCATCTTCAGCTGCTTCATCAATGACCTTCCCTCCATCATAAGGTCAGAAGTGGGGATGTTAGCTGATGATTGAATGATGTTCAGTACCATTCGCAACTCCTCAGAGACCGAAGCAGTCCATGCCAATATGCAGCAAGACCCGGACAACATTCAGGCTTGAGCTGATAAGTGGCACATAACATTCACTCCACACAAGTGCCAGGCAATGACCATCTCAAATAAGAGAGAACCTAACCATCTCCCCCTGAATTCAATAGTATTACCATCGCTGAATTCTCCACTATCAGCATCCTGGGGGTTATCAATGACCAGAGACTGAACTGGAGCAGCCACATAAAAACTCTGGCTACAAGAGCAGGTCAATGGCTGGGAATTCTACAGCAAGTAACCCACCTCCTGACTCCCAAAGCCTGTCCACCATCGACAAGGCACAAGTCAGGAGTGTGATGGAATACTCTCCACTTGCCTGGATGAATGAGGCTCCAACAAACTCAGGAAGTTCGACACCACCCTGGGCAAAGTAGGCCACTTGATTGGCAACCCATCCACCACCTTAAACATTCACTCCTTCTACTACAGACGCACAGTAGCAGCAGTGTATCATATACAAGATGCACTGCAGCAACTCACCATGGCTCCTTCAACAGCACCTTCCAAACCCGCAACCTCTTCCACCTAGGACAAGGGCAGAAGACCCGTGGGAACACCAGCATCTGCTAGTTCCCCTCCAAGCCACACACCACCCTGACTTGGAAATATATCGCCGTTCTGTCACTGTCGTTGGATCAAAATCCTGGAACACTCTCCCTAACAGCACTATGGGTGTACCCGCATCAGATGGACTGCAGCAGTACAAGAAGACAGCTCACCACCACCTTCTCATGGGCAATTAGGGATGGAAAACAAATGCTGGCCTAGCCAGCGACATCCACGCCCCATGAAACAAATAAATAAATGCTAGAAATCTGAAACAGAAACACTCAACAGGTCAGGCAGCATCTGACTTAATTGGGTAAAGACTCGCTTCTGTGAGGGTGGGTCCTCAGGAAGAGGCCGAGGTTGAAAATGCTTCACCCTTATCTTTTGTACTCACAGGCTGGGCGTTGCCATTACTGAGAATGGGAATGTTCATGCAGACTCTTCTTCCCGTTAATTTAATTTTCCACCACCATTCACAACCTGATGTGGCAGGACTGCACAGCTTTGATCTGATCCATTAGTTGGGGGATTGCTTGCCTCTGTCTGTAGCTTGCTGTTTCTGCTGCTAAGCATTGTGAGGTCCAGTGTTGTAGCTTCACCAGGCTTTTGGTACCTCATTTTTTAGGTATGAGTGGTGCTGCTCCTGGCATGCTCTCCTACACTCATTTGAACCAGGACTGATTCCTAGCTTTATTGTATGGTAGAGTGAGGGGTATGCTGGGCCATGAGGTTACAGATTGTAGTAGAACATAATTCTGCTGCTGATGGCCCCAGCACCTCATTGATACCCACTTTTGAGCTGCTAGATCTGTTTTGAATCTATCCCATTTAGCAAAGGAGAAACATTGAAGCCCCCCACCCAAAGTACATTCTACGCCTTCCATGCAGCTTCCAAGTGGTGTTCAACATGGAGGAGCATTAATTCATCAGCTGAAGGAGGGTGATAGGTGGTAATCAGTAGGTGGTTTCCTTGCCTATGTTTGACCTGATGCCACGAGGTTTCATGAGGTCTGAAGTCAATGTTGAGGACTCCCAGGGTTGCTCCCTCCAAACTGTATAACCACTGTGCCGCCAACTCTGGTGGGCCCATCCTGCCGGTGAGGCAATAGGTACCCAGGGATGGTGATGGAGAAGTCGGAGACATTGTCATAATCACAGAATGATACCTTTCATTCAATGTCAGGCTATAAGCCAGCTCTCCCAATTTTTGCACAAGTCCCCAGATGATAGTGAGGAGAACCTTGCAGGGTCAACTGGGCTGAGTGCGCCTTTGTAGTGTCTGGTAGTCCCAGAAATAGCTGTAAATCAGGAAATGGAAGGGAGGGAGGAACTCAAGAAAATTACAATCACCAGGGAAGTGGTACTGAGCAAACTGGTGGAGCTGCGGGCTGACAAGTCCCCAAACCCTGATAGACTTCATTCCAGGATCTTAAAAGAAGTGGCTAGCGAGATAGTTGATGCATTGGTTTTGATTTTCCGAACTTCCCTACATTCGGGGAACGTTCCATTAGATTGGAAAATAGCCAATGTAACTCATTTATTCAAAAAGGGAGGGAGACAGAAAGCAGGAAACTACAGGCCAGTTAGCTTAACATCTCTCTTAGGGAAAATATTAGAAGCTATTAAAGACGTTATAGCAGGGCACTTAGAAAAATTCAAGGTCATCAGGTAGACTCAACATGGTTTTGTGAAAGGGAAATCATGTTTAACCAATTTATTGGAGTTCTTTGAAGTAATATGTGCTGTGGATAAAGGGAAACCGGTGGATGTAGTGTACTTAGATTTCCTAAGGCATTTGATAAGGTGCCACATCAAAGGTTATTGCAGAAAATAAAAGCTCATGTCTTGGGGGTAACATATTGGGCATGGATAGAAGATTGGCTAGCTAACATGAAACAGAGAGCAGGCATAAATGGGTCATTTTCCGCTTGGCAAGATATAACAAGTGGTGTGCCACGGGGATCAGTACTGGGACCTCAACTTTTTACAATTTATATAAATGACTTGGATGAAGGGACTGAAGGTATGGTTGCTAGATTTGCTGATGACACAAAGATAGGTAGGAAAGTAAGTTGTGAAGAGGACAAAAGGCGGCATCAAAGAGATATAGATAAAGTGAGTGGGAAAAGACCTGGCAAATGGAATATAATGTGGGAAAGTGGGAAATTATCCACTTTGGCAGGAAGAATAAAAAAGCATATTATCTAAATGGTGAGAGATTGCAGAGCTCTGAGATGCAGAGGGATCTGGGTGTCCTAGTGCAGGAATCGCAAAAGGTTAGTATGAGGTACAGCACGTAATTAGGAAAGCTAATAGAATGTTATCATTTATCGTGAGGGGAATTGAATACAAAAGTAGGGAGGTTAAGCTTCAGCTATACAGGGCATTGGTGAGACCACATCTGGAGTACTGTGTACAGTACTGGTCTTATTTAAGGATGTAAATGCGTTGCAGGCAGTACAGAGAAGGTTTACTAGACTAATACCTGGAATGGGCAGGCTGTCTTATGAGGAAAGGTTGGACAGGCTAGGCTTCTATAGCTGGAATTTAGAAGAGTAAGAGGCGACTTGATTGAAACATATAAGATCCTGAGGGGTCCTGACAGGGTGGATGTGGAAAGGATGCTTCCCCTTGTGGGAGAATTGAGAACTAGGGGGTCATTGTTTAAAAATAAGGGATCGCCCATTTAAGACAGAGATGAGGAGAAATTTCTTCTCTCAGGGGGTCAGGAGTCTTTGGAATTCTCTTCCTCAAAAGGCCGTGGAAGCAGAGTCTTTGAATATTTTTAAAGCAGAGGCAGATAGATTCTTGATAAGCAAGGGGTGGAAGGTTATCGGGGGTAAGTGGAAATGTGGAGTAATCAGTTCAGCCATGAGCTTACTGAATGGTGGAGCAGGCTCAAAGGGCCGAGTGGCCTACTCCTGCTCCTAATTCGTATGTTCATATGTGATGTTTAGACATCAAGGTGAGCAATGTCCCAGCTCCTACTCTTGTCCTGTGTTGAACTCAGTAAGGCCAACTATGGGGAAATAATAATTGGTCTCAGAATCCCTAGGCTGAGTCAGGGAATGTGAAATAATGAACAGATTATTAGCCAAATCTCCATCTCCTGATTAATGTCCAGTGATCCGTGCTGCGAAGCTCATATGCAAATGGCAGGCAAGACTAGAGTGAATTCAAATAGCCTGCTGACACTTACCATCGTGGCTTACGCAAAAAGAATTTGCACCTTGTTAAGGTGGTAAAAAGCTCATGGAAATGCAGCTCAGCATGTTCACTGCCTTCAAATGGGTGGAAGCAGGAAGGGAGAAAGCACGCAGTCTTAAAGAGCTCCATACCATCCTGTAGGAACAGCATATCAAAGCATACCTTCATTGACTTTCTGCAAGCTTGTTCTCATTACATGGATGTTTTCAATCCCAACAAACTGGAACCTAATATTGGAATAATTGTCTTCATTTTCATATCCTTTACCTGCAGCTCGATTTGCTATTGCATTTAACTGTAAAATATAAAAATAAATCCATCATGATAATTCAAGTAAAACTGGTATGAGTACAGTACTTTTTTGTTAAAGATCTCTAGTAAATTATGCCTTGCAGAAATGGGAATTGACAAATTATCAAAGGTAACATTTACACGTACTTTTGGCCTTGTATCCATTACATACATGAACTGGCTGTTAGAACTGGCTTTACTTATAGCTTGCAGCATGTGCTCATCTTCCAGACACCTGGCACTAAAGCCAGATAATGGCTGGCTGCATCTGCATATGGCAGCCTGGAAAGAGAACATAAAGGTGATGGTTAGTGAAGCAATTGCTATTTTTCCCCCAAATGTACGGCACGGTAGAAGGCAGCTTCAATCGTTACTTTGCTGAGTGTCTGATCTCATTCACATTTCCATGAGGAGCTGTTGAGCACAAAGGTAAGTACAGATGAGGAGGCTATTCAACCGCCTAACTCATTCTTCCATAGAAATGTACAATGCTACTATGACAGCATTCAATATCTCGCAGTATTTCCCTCCATTAAATTACTTAGAAGATCATTCCAGATAATAATCAACTTTTTATGTGGCAAGTGGTTAGGGACTGGAATGCACTGCCTGAGAGTGTGGTGGATGTAGATTCAATCGTGGCTTTCAAAGGGGAAGTGGAAAATTATCTGAAGAGAAAATATTTTCAGGGTTACAGGGAAAAGGCAGGGGAGTCGCAGAGAGCCAGTTCAGACATGATGGGCAGAATGGCCTCCTTCTCTGATTCTACTTGGCTTAGTTTAGTTCCCAATCTGCTTACTGGTTTCAAATTTGCAGTAATGGGAGAGGCTCTGTGGAGCTAAAGCACCACATTAAAAACAAGAACTTGCATTTTATATAGTGCCATTCATGTCCTCCGGGCATCCCCAAGCACTTCACAGGCAATGCATCACTTTTTAACTGCGGTCACAGTTTAGATAGCAAACAAGACCACCAATTTGCACATAGCAAGGGCCCACAAACAGCAAATGAGATGACCGTCCACGTCGCCTTTTCTGTTGGTGTTGGTTGAGGAATATACGTTGTCAAGACACTGGGAGGCACCATGTGATCTTTTCAGTCCACCCAAGTTTAACATCACAACTTGCATTTATACATAAACTTGCATCCATCTTTAATGTGGTAAAAATTTCATCCACAAGACGGCTCCTCCTATAATGTAGAACTTCCCTGCTGTACTAGTGTCAGCCTAATGAGTGTGCTCAAATGCTGCAATGAGCTTGAACTCACTACTTTCTCATTCAGAGGTGTTAACACAATGAGTGAACCCAAGCTGACAGTTGCTTTCGCCCAAGTCTCACGTGCCCACAATCATAGACAAGGCCATCTCTGACCACTTCCTTGTACACCTCACCACCCATGTCACCATACCGCCTTCCAGCCCACTTCCATCTGTATCCATCCATGGAAAAAATTCTGCCCAACACACTTGCACTTTCTAGCTGCCAACTATCTAGCTTTTGGCCTCCCAGTCACCATGATGTTTCCACAACTGTCGATCTGCTCAACTACTCTCTCAACTTCATCTTTGAAACCTTGCCCCCAGTAAAACCTTTACTCTCCCCATCCTGGTTGTTCCCCTTGGTATAGCACCCATCTTCACTTCAAACAGGCACAGACTTGTACATATCGGGCACACAACTGGTTTAACCACCCGCGTCCGATTTGGCTGGATAACACTCAGTTGACAGCATAGAGACCGTGTAAGAAATTATGGCTCATCCAGGAGTGGATGTCGGACAAGGTATCTGACAGCAAAGGAAGTACTTGCCTATTTTGTTTAATATTAGTAGATCTCCAATTTTGCTCTTGACTGCATCCTGAAGTGATCTCAATTATTCTTTTAAACATTCGCGCTGTTCTAATTTTTTTTGACTGCTGCATTTGACTTCTATAGTTAAGTTTATTTCTAGTTTCTGCTTTGTTCTTCTGCCTGCCTTTTGGGGTTTTCTTTTTAAAGAGATTGCTACATCATTGCATGCAGTTTCTCTCAACATTCTCTAAACATATCTGTAGAATTTGCTTTCCTTTCTTGCGTTGTTTTATTACTCCATTAAGAGTCAGCTATTTCTCCAAGACAGAAACTGTGGGACCTTGTACAACTGTACAGGGCATTGGTGAGACCGCAGCCAAGAGTACTGTATACAGTTCTGGTCTCCTTATTTGAGGAAGATACTTGCATTGGAGACAGTTCAGCGAAGGTTTGCTAGGTTGATTCCTGGGATGAAGGGTGTGCAGGTTGGGCCTATACTCGTTGGAGTTAAGAATGAGAGGTGATCTTATTGATAGATAAATGTTTCTGAGGGGGCTTGACAGGGTAGATGCTGAGATGATGTTTTCCCCCCATAGGGGAATCTAGAACAAGGCGTCAGAGTTTCAGAATAAAGTGTCAGCCATTTAAGTTGAAAATGAGGAGGGGTTTCTTTTCTCAAGGAGCCATTAATCTTTGGAATTCTCTATCCCAGAGAGCAGGGCCATTGAATACATTCAAGGCTGAGTTAGACAGATTTTTGATCTACAAGAGTCAAGGATTATGGGCGACCAGCAGGAAAATGGAGTTGAGGCCACAATCAGATCAGCCGTAATCTTATTGAAAGGCAGGGCAGGCTCGAGGGGCCGGGTGGCCTACTCTTCCTATTTCTTATGTTATGTTTGTCATTAGTGGCATGATTACAATGAACATGAATATACATGAATAATCATACCTGCTTTTGGTGGAAAAAATAGCACAAAGTAGGAAATCTTCCTTTGCTCCTGAACTTGGAACTGCCAACTATAATGGGCTTGCTGACACTTCTGGGAACATACAGGTCTGTTGGGTACGTATCACAAACCTATTGGTGGAAAAAGAACAAAGGTAGTCATGAAAGAAAATAGCGGAAGACCCCAGTGTAAAGAAATAGCCACTATCCACAGGTGTTTTGTTCTAATAAAGAGTTGGCAACACTGGCTTTATGTTGCAACATGAAATTTAATTTCATCAATTAATAAAGAGGGTACAGATTTTTAACAAGTAGGAATACTATTTTATATTTATAACTAAAAACAAAGAATTTAAAGTAACAATATCAGAGTTGTTTTAAAAATGAAAACATCACAAAAGTTACAATGAACTTTTAACATTTTAGTTTTGTCTTGCAAGGGGCAAATAACTATGCAAGTTCTTAATTAGGGGAAAAAAGTCATTTTTATTGAATCTTTTGGATCAAATATTTTAACAGCCTCTTAACAGAACAATTCCATATTACACAAAATGAAGAAAGCGGAGTCATTTTTTTCTGTTTAGGTGAAAAGACAACAAATCCTGCCTGTGAACCCCTACATAACAACTTCCCAATCATGGCTACATTATGGTGGTGAGGAAAAGGAGGAGCAGAACAAAGAATAAGCAGCTCCTACAGGAAGCTGATACAAAATAAATGCGAGTGAGGAATAAAGGAGGAAGAAGAGTGCCTCATCCGAGTTGTTATTGTGCACTCCTGGGTGGGGAGTTCAAGACCAGCACTGCCAGAAAACTGGGTACTTTGCCTCATCACCCTTATTGGTTGGTATCCACCATAGGCAGGCACTTAAGTCAGAGGTTATAGCACCCAATCAGAACACAATGCAGTAAGTATGTGTACACAAATTTTTTCAAATGTGTTGCTGTTACCCTGCTGCACTACACAGAGCGCTCCTGTTAGCCAAGTATTCCTATTGTCAGTAATAGGGTAGAAAACTAATGAACGCCTGAGTAAATGTCCCTCTTTATATTAGGAGTTCCAATAAACGTTATAAATTGTATCATTTTCCAATTCCCTCCTACCTTGTAACCTCGGTTTACATCAGTTAACTGCCAGATATCAGGAGGGATTCCCATACGTCGATATTCATCATTTAAATTAATGACCTTCCAACCCATTGCTCTCTCATATTCAGTCTTCTTAGGAGTATATGAGAATGCATACAAGTCATCATACTTTACTGAAATACAGAATATATTTAAATGCTAATGAAGTCTTCATGCACTTGTTCAGAACAAATGACAAAAATTAACATGGCCCGATACTCCCTTACACTTTAGATGATAGCACCTTAATTTGGCAGAACATAAAATACTGAAGGCAATTAAAATCATACATTTAAAATAACTGGAAAAATTATGTACAATGTTCAATTACAAAATTAAAATGCTATAGAACCAAAATTGCAACTAGAGATCAGGGTTATAATAAATACAGATGCATCCAAGAATTGTAGGAGTCGTGTCCGGAATCTACTATGCCAAACAGTGATAACATTTTAATTTATATATCCTTTCCCACATGGCACATTCAAAATGCCAGTTTTACTATTGCAAGAGGCAGAACTGTAATCAAGTTTTTCTCCTACTAGCAAGTATGGAGAAGTAATGGGAGATCAGAGACTAAGACCTAACAACGCTGCTTTTGCACACCATCCAGTGGTTGGTTCAAGAGTAACAGTGGCAGAAGGACTTTCAAGGGGTGGGGGGAAGAAAAAGTGCATAAAGGCATTTGAGAGATTCAACAAAATATTTTTTCCAGCTCATCACGAGTATTCATTAAGTACAACCAAGTCAGTACAAGCTTTAGCACAATAAAACTCCTTCCACTCTACTCAATGTCAAAAAAGCACCCATTACTGTATAAGCATGAATACTCCCTTTTATTTTTATGGCAGCTATCTGTGTGATTCAGAATTAACGTTTTAGTGATATGGGTCCAAAGCAGCTAGGAACTCAGTTGAGACCACTGAAACTGATATCACAGAGGACAGCCAACTACTTAATCAGTCTGGCCTGGATTCAATAATTGGTCCCATTTAAGCAAGGGCAATGAGTTATCCTACTGCATCACCCAGCTATAACTGGCACCTACAAAGGGAATGACGGACACACCTAACTATGCCTGACTTCCATAACCACTTCACACCATTGGGCAGCAGGTTTTTCCTTATGTGGTAATGACCTGGAACTCACTGCTCACAAGGTAGTCGAAGCGGTGACAATCAATGCCTTCAAGAGCAGGTTGGATGGCCACCTGAGAGAAACAGAGCTATGGGGATCGTGCCTGGGAGTGGGACTGACAGCATAGCTCAGTGGAGAGCCGGCATGAACTCGATGGGCTGAATGGCTTCCTTCTGTGCCATGAATGACTATGTTGGATATTGTGCAGGCCTATATGAAGAAAAGTTTAGAAAAAAAGCATGTGATCTCCCAAAGATAACCAACTTTCTACCCCATTCGAAAAACAGTTCTTAAAAGGAAACAGGAAGATTTTCTCAGTGTGCTATGCATTACAACATTGTAAATCTGTTCTTGACAAACAAGTTTATGAATTTAATGCCATTCACAGAGCAAATCTTCTCCCAAGGTTTCTTTAGGTTCCTTTGGAGTAGCCTTCCCTTTGCTTATTTAGGACTTTATCTGAGTTAGAAACAGTTATATGAAGTAGTGCCCATATTCTAATTGCAAACTGTCTCAGGTCACAGCTACTATTCCCTATAACTGTTAACAGAATTAGCAAGTGAATCTTACATGTATAGTGCCATACCAAACAAAGTATAATGAACAGCTATGAGTGCACATTTAATTTTTTTTCTAAGATAAGGATATCTAGTAAGTGGCAAGAACGATAGAAAATTAAATTTAATAACTTGAAATATCTTCTGAGATCTTTATTTACAGAGATGCATGCATACCTGGTCGTGAGAGCTTGAGCAGAGAGTTGTAAATATCATGACAGTCCCTTTCTCTTGGAATGATGAAGTGAATGACTCGAAAATTCTTGCACTGAATTGCTAGTGGACACCCAACGGCTGTCAGAGAAAGTTTCTCTACAACGCCAATGTGATGATGCATTATCTAAAGAATAGCAATTAAATGTAGAAATGTTTAAATTATCATATTGTTCAAATTCTGTAATACGCAATTAATTTCCATTGTTCTCCTTCCTTCAAATAGACAAACAGGAAAAAAAATTGAATTAGTTAGAACATCCACTTCTGATGTTTAACCAATGTCATTACAACAGGACACATTTGAAAAGGAAAAATATGATAGGATACAGTGAAATGGGATTGCCATAGACGCTACCAGTTAAAGAGCTAACACCCACAGAACTATAATGAGCCTCCTTCTGCCCTTAACTGCTAAGATCTAAGCTTGCAAAAGATTGCACCAATAGGCAGTATCTTAGTCAAAGCTTTTGTTGTCATCTAAGTTGCTGATTTGTGCCAACTAACTGCATTCAGTTTAGTGGTGCATTATAAATATCTTTTAATTCTTCAAGTTGCCCATCCCTAAATATTCTTTGCAAGAAATAATTAAAATGAAATGCCCAAATATTAATGGTACTGTTATGCATGTTTAAAATACCCCATATGTAAGTTTTAGTCAATTTTTCCACCTGAAAAAAAGCACATCAGAAGCTACAACCCACATAGCACTTAACTGACAAACCCTCTAGGTAGCTACACCACTAGTATCGGAGAAATGAGAATGCTTTTGACAAGAGCTTGCTCGTTTCAAGGAAAAATATTACAATTTGAGATCTTCAGAATGCCTCTAGGAAAGAGCAAGCCAACATATCTCTCAACCAGACAGCATGAAAAGCACTTGTAACAGAAATATCAGTCAAATTTAAAATTGAAAACATCAGAATGATACTGCTGCACAAAGGGTGAAATTGACAAAAGGTTGCATAAACTTGGTTTATATTCCCTGGAGTTTAAAACGTTGCGTGATAATCTAATTGGGATTTTTTAAATGATAAAGGGATTTGACTTGGTATATACAGAGAAACTACTTCCTCTGGTAGAGGAATCCAGAACAAGCAGGTGGAATCTTAAAACTAAAGCAATATGATTTAGGAATGTAATCAGGAAGCACTTTTTCCACACAAATAGTCGTGGAAATCTGAAATAAAAGCAAAATACTGCAGATGCTGGGAATCTGAAAGAAGAAGAAATAATGCTGGAAATACTCAGCAGCTCTGGCAGCATCTGTGGAGAGAGAAGCAGAACCAGTTCTGATGAAGGGTCACTGACCTGAAACGTTAACTCTGCTTCTCTTTCCACAGATGCTGCCAGACCTGCTGAGTATTTCCAGCACTTCTTGTTTTTATTAGTGGAAATCTGAAACTCTTTACCCTCAAAAAGGCTGTGGGTGCTGGGTCAATTGAAATTTTCAAGACTGAGATCACTAGATTTTTGTTAGCCAACAGTTAAAAGGAATATGTAGTAATGGCGGGTAAAGGAGTTGAAGTACAGATCAGACATAATCTAATAGAATAGTGGAACAGGCTTGAGGAGTTGAATGTTCTACTCTTGGTCCAATGTTCCAAAATGAACCAAATGAGTCAATAAATAAATTGCTTACTTGTCTCAGTGTTTGTAAATGATGTAACTATCTGAATTTGAACTGAGTCACTTTCAGCTAGAAGATCCCAAATGTGGGAAAAGTACACACACCAAGGTGAAAAGTTTACCTTACACATCAGAATCTCTCTGCAAATGCATGAAGTCGCCATTCCCTCAGTAGGTTAGGCATTAGACAAACCTGTTTCAGTATGGCGCCAGTGAAATGCCAGAACAGGATCAGTCGGAAACTATTTTAGCTAACTGTACAAATGGTGCCTAATTCTATCCTAAGATTCATTGCAGCTTCAATATGCCTTTGGGGTAGGTTCATGGCAGGGCTGAGTTTGCAGGAATCATAGTGTAAATAATATGAAGATGTGATGACATTTGTATTCCAACAGCCAATCACTGTTACAAAAATCATATTGTTAAAATGAACAATTGTTATAATCTCAAAATTACAAAACTTAATTCAATATTTTCTCATTTGGGTGTTGGCATCTCTGATAGCAGTTAGACAGCCAAATTAATTTCTGTCACTAGAATCGAAAACAGAATCTAGCAAAAGACAACTTTCAAATTGATGTTGAAACTCTGCAAGCGATTCAGAATGAATTGGTCCTGCGATGGGAAGAGCTGCCGCATCTAAACTGTCAAGTTAACCTGCTGCGAACTCGTGAATAAGATTTCTCATTAAATCAGAATGATAACAGAAATTGTTGTCACACAGAATTTTAGGCTTGGGTAATATTTCAAGAATTTACATTTGTGGAGAAGACCATTAGTGCAGTCTGGGAAATAGATTACATTCCTGTCATGACCCTGAGCATGGCCGAACAAATGCCTTTTAACAATAAACACAATTTTGCTTTCAGGGAAGAAAAAATTGTGGCACTCCCCATAGTGTTTGCCATCACAGCTGTCCTGCTGAAATGTGTGTTGAAGAAACTCACAGAACTACATTCTTCCTACAGTTATAGTTTTCAAAAATACTTATTACAGGCAGTACTGATGCGTTCACTGTCATGGAGAGGTGGAATTTGCCTAGAACAGTGCCAGCTACATTACAATGAATAGCCAAATAAAAATCAGGCATTTCTCCACAGAGAATTCAGTAAAGTGAGTTATCAGCATGCCATGTTTGTCCACTTCCTTATAGCTAGATTCTGAGCAGCACTGTGGAGGTTTGAGAGCAGGTAGACCACTTCCTCAGCGACAGACACTGCATGGTGTCATCACAGTATCCATTATACCGACATCAATAGTTAATTTAGCAACTTATGATATTAAGCACCATAAACATTAAATCCAACTAAACTAAAAAGAATTTGAAGAGAGTTTCTGTACAAGCCTTATAAGAAATTTGAATGAGGTGGGGACTAAATCTGAACTTCAAAACAGATTCTTGTAAACATCTTGGCCTAGACCTTCTGCTCAAATGGTATGTCAGTGGAAGCGTATCGGAGTGGGACTTCACCTAATGTAACATACCCCGATGTCAGGCAATTTTCTGACCTCCGGCAGGGAGTCCAGCAGATTGGAGCTTGCGGGGTGGGGTATAGCAATGGAGTTTGATTGCAACAGGCCTTAACACTTACCACAGTAGTGTGACAGGCAGTTTCTGTGCTTACTTGGAAAGCAAAAAAAAAATTCTGCATTTTAATAGGATACCAGCTCTATGCAGTTGATTGTTTTATGATTAACTGCACAAGCTTCTTGGCCATTGAAACATTTAATACTCCTCAATGTCCACAGCAATGATGACGCCAGGGAAAAATTTGAGGGTTGGGTGGGGGGGGTGCATCAGCAAAAGTGACAAGCAACAAGACATAGTACAGTACAGGAAGAATAAAATAGGACAGCAAGACAACCACGATTCAAACATTTCATAAGCCAGAGCTCTTGGCAATGCTAACTATATGTGGCAGGGACTTCAATTTGACATCCATGGGGAAAATAATATAACTTGAATACTGCAATACCTTCAAACTGCAATGATGTTTTATTCTACATGCTATCATGCCTCTAATCCTCAAACCAAAATAAAAGGTACAATGCATGATACCGTACTTATTTATTGCAGTTACATTTTATGCATCAAAGTGATTCAAAGTAATAGACACTAGACAAAACTAACAGCAAAGAGAATCAAAATAAACATGGCATACTTCCATAAAATAAGAGCTCCAAATGCTCAACTCGAGAAAAGTACATTTGCACTTGCAAATTTTTACAAGGCATGTACTTAATTGACTGTACAACTGATGGCAGCTGGGGGGGGTGGGGGGGGGGGGGGGGGGGAAAGAGTGCAGAATTAAATTGCTTCCTAGAAAAAAAAAATCTAGGTTGATTAACTTAGCTTCTCTTGCTGAGTTACAAACAGCTGGCTGGAGAGGAGGTTCCTGGTATTAGTCAGGAAATGGTCTATGGCATGGAGACCTAAGGGAGTGAAATATTTGGCAAAAAAGAACTTTGTTCAAAGAAAATTAACTATAAAGTACTTGAGTACTGCTGAAAAATTTGAGCAACAGCTGTTTCACGCTACTACTATGCAGTAGCCTCATGTGGTGTTCGCCATTAACAGGATGCTGCTGTCAAGCCAAAAAGACTTTCTGCCTATCACAAAAATGAGTAATGTGATATATGAATTTCAATGTCAGTGTGATGCTAGGTATATAGACCGCATGTCCCAAAGACTGGCGGATCGTATTAAACAACATGTCCCTTCAGATGGTCGCAACAGGCAAGGTACAAGCTGTACCTAACCAGCCTGTGTTTGCAAAACTCAAAACACAGTGTCCAATATTAGATATGATTTCACGATTGGACAACATTTGCTAAATAATCCTCAGTGTTATAAGAATTACGCTGACAACCAATTTAAGATTGGCAGTCAGGCTCGGAGTGTGGCGCATTTGCGTGTACTGGAAGCTACATATATTAATACACAGGACTCTGTTCTTTGCAGACAGAAAGAACATGTACACACACTGCATCTGTTTCAGCTAAACAAAGTAAGTGACAGGCATTTGCTGGTTCATTCCTCAGGCAATGCCGTGACCAATGTCAAGCTGCCTGGTTTAAATTTCAAACAAAGCTTGGCAGTTAACTGTCAGTCACCATAAACTGATGCATTCTCCATGGTAATGCCTCTACCAATCAGAGTCCACTAGCCAACCAATCAGCACTCTCTTCTCACACATAAAATTGTTGCTCTCCCTTATATTACTATTCTTGCGAATTGTCCTCATGAGTGCAAGATGAAAAACTTCGACAAAATGTCTATTTTTAGCAATACTCAAGTTCTGTACTATCAAACGACTATTTATAAAGTACTTCTTGATTACAATACAATGCTTCTGCAACATAATGTTTTCTGCAAAATATATTTCATAGCTTGATTTTCTAAATAAAATACTGAAAAGTATACTTATTTTGTCAGTAAATAAATTCTCTGGTGCTTTACTCAATTGTTGCAATTTTAGTTCATGATTTTCAGTATTGGAAATTTTCTTCATACTAAAGTAGAGGTGCAACCTTGAAGCATCATTTAGCACAATTGTGTATATACACAAGAACATACCCAAATTTCCTTTGGATTGTCTGTAGTTGACTCCATATAAATTAAATGGGTTGTAGTAAGATGCAAAGTTCCAGTAGTTGACTTGTTACTGCTGAAGCGATCTAAGCACTTCACCTGCTCTACCTGCAAGAAAGATTTGAGAGACAATTATGACAAATGAATAGCAGTATGTGAACGGGGTTAAGAATGAGCCAGTCACCCCATAACATACGACAAACAGGACCAAATTACTCAAGTTCTTAATAACACTGACACTACAGTCAGAATTTTACTCCGCCCTAGTGGGTCGGATGATGGTGTGGGGGCAGCGTAAAATTGAGCGGCAGGCTCCAGGAGGCCGACCCACCCCGATTCTGCCTCCGGACAAGTTTACGGTGGTCAGGTGGGGGGGGGGGGAGGAAATGGCCTGCCCGCCCAAGGCCAACCAAGGCCCTTAAGTGGGCCCTCGTCTGCCTCCACGGGTATTTTACCACTGGAAAGCGGGTGTGCTGGGGACATGAAAGGCCGCCCAACGATAGCTGCTGGCCTTTCCATGCCCCGGGTGGGGTGGGGGGGGGGGGGGGGGGTGAGGAGGGGGTGCATGGCAGTCAAGCACTGGTTGCCCGATTGAGGGCCACCCCCATCTCCCAACCCACCCCGGGACCCAAGACACCCCCTTTCCCCCAAACGACCACTCCAGCCTCACCAGGGAAGGACCGATTCCCCTGGTGAGGCATGCCCCTACTTAGCTTCCCTCCTCAATCCATGACATCGGCTGGGCTGCAGTCCCAGCAGTGGTCACCGCTCCCGGTGGCGCTGCTGGGACTAAAAGCTGCCAGCCCGCTGACTGGCTGGCAGCCCATCGAGGCAGGACCTCCTCCCTCAAGTGGGTGAAAGTCCTGCCTTGGGACAATTAAAGCCGGGGATCCACAAAAGACGGGACGGATCCCCTGGCTGAGCGGAAGCTGGTTTGCCACCAATTTTCACGTCGGAGTCTGGCTCCTGTCCATCCACTGTAAAATTCCGGCCTATAGGTATGATGGGTGTATTCTCTGTGCTGTAAAATTCTATGATGCTTTGATTCCAAGAGGTAATACTATCGCAAGAAGGAAGAAATAAATGGGCCTTAGGAAGTGGCAGTAACAAGAATCACGAGAGAGTAAGACTTAGGCACTCAGGGTAGAGCTGGAAAAAGGCAATAGGACAGAACAGACAGATGTGCAAGGCAAGTCATTTGAGGCGTGAAGAGGGGTGAATGAGATATCTTCCTCTTCAACTCCCAGATTATTTAAAAAATCTCCAGTGCTTTCAAATGGTCTGCCGAAAAGCCCTGTTTTCTTTAAATAGTAAACAGCACCATTTGCATGGGAAATCCTTTCAGTCATGCAATATCAAAGTTCAAATCGAGAACCAGCTTTATTTCTTAAACACTTCAAAAATATATATGGAGAAGGTGGGGGGGGGGGGGGGGGGAGGGGGCTATAGGAACAGGAGTAGGCCATTCAGCCCATTAAGCCTGCCCTGCCAATCAATATGATCATGACTGATCATCCACTTCAATGCCTTTTTCCCACACTATCCTCATCTCCCCTTATGTCATTGGTATTTAGATATTTGTCAATCTTTGCTTTAAACAAACTCAATGACTGAGCTTCCACAATCCTCTGGGGTAGAGAATTCCAAAGATTCACAACCATCTGAGTAAAGAATTTTAGTACATTTTTGACAGTCTCCCAATCCTCGTTAATCACATGCGCCTGCCTGGATCTCTCCAGCAAAAGCTGGCTCTGGCTATAACTCTAATGCCTTTATGTGTACACACTATCACTGCCCGAATCTCTGTCTGTGGCTTCCATCTTATTTTGAAATTGTGTCCCCTGGTTCTAGACTCCCCAACCAGGGGAAGCATCTTAGTTGCATCTACCTTTTCTACCCCTTTAAGTATTTTGTAGGTTTCAATGAGATCACCTCTCATTCTTTGAAACTCTAGAGAATACAGCCTCTCAACAAGGTTCACAACTGTTGCATGCGAGAGATATATTCAAAAAGCAGAAGAGTTACCATAAGAGCATTAGAAACCACTATAGGAAATCTTACCTCCCCAGTCTAACAAGCCAGGTTCACATGCTTGCCAAGCATTTCTAAGAATATTAACAAATTAATATTTTTAAAAGCATCCAAAGCATTCAAAAAACTTAAAATTGTTCCCACTCAAAGGAACATAACATCAAAATTAAAGCAACAACAGCCTGAAAACGAATGGGCCTCAGATGTGACAGTGCTGAGAGCACAGTACCACCTATTGTGTTAACAGGAAGCAGGAGAACCAAATAACACATTGCCACCTACCTCGGAGCTGGCAGGACACAGTGAGCAAGAGAGAGATAATGTATAGCTTGTTATACTTTATGACAGGCAGGTATGACAAAAATATCTTGACAGAAGGAAGAAATCATTTCTTGGAAGTACATACACACATTTAAACCTCATCTTTTTTTAAATTCATTCACGGGATGTGGGCATCACTGGCCAGGCCAGCATTTATTGCCCATCCCTAATTGCCCTTGAGAAGGTAGTGGTGAGCTGCCTTCTTGACCGCTGCAGTCCATTTGGGGTAGGTATACCCACAGTGCTGTTAGGAAGGGAGTTCCAGGATTTTGATCCAGCGACAGTGAAGGAACGGTGATATAGTTCCAAATCAGGATGGTGTGGGACTTGGAGGGGAACTTGCAGGTGGTGGTGTTCCCATGTATTTGCTGCCCTTGTCCTCCTTGTTGGTAGAGGTCATGGGTTTGGAAGGTGCTGTCAAAGGAGCCTTGCTGCATTGCATCTTGTAGATGGTACACACAGCTGCCACTGTGCGGCGGCGGTGGAGGGAGTGAATGTTTGTAGATGGGGTGCCAATCTAGCGGGCTGCTTTGTCCTGGATGGTGTCGAACTTCTTGACTGTTGTTGGAGCTGCACCCATCCAGGCAAGTGGAGAGTAATCCATCACACACCTGACTTGTGCCTTGTAGATGGTGGACAGGCTTTGGGGAGTCAGGAGGTGAGTTACTTGCCTCAGGATTCCGAGCCTCTGACCTGCTCTTGTAGCCACAGTATTTATATAGCTACTCCAGTTCAGTTTCTGGTCAATGGTAGCCCCTAGGATGTTGATAGTGGGGGATTCAGCGATGGTAATGCCATTGAATGTCAAGGGGAGATGGTTAGATTCTCTCTTGTTGGAGATGGTCATTGCCTGGTACTTAAGTGGCAAGTAACATTTGCGCCACACATCAGCCCAAGCCTGGATATTGCCCAGGTCTTGCTGCATTTCTACACGGACTGCTTCAGTATCTGAGGTGTCACGAATGGTGCTGAACATTGTGCAATCAGCGAATATCCCCACTTCTGACCTAATGATTGAAGGAAGGTCATTGATGAGGCAGCTGAAGATGGTTGGGCCTAGGACACTATTCTGAGGAACTCTTGCAGTGATGCCCTGGAGCTCAGATGATTGACCTCCAACAACCACAACCATCTTTGTGCTAGGTATGGCTCCAGCCAGCGGAGGGTTTTCCCCCTGATTCCCATTGACCTCAGTTTTGCTAGGGCTCCTTGATGCCATACTCGGTCAAATGCTGCCTTGATGTCAAGGGCAGTCACTCTCACCTCACGAGTTCAGCTCTTTTGTCCATGTTTGAACCAAGGCTGCAATGAGGTCAGGAGCTGAGTGGCCCTGGCGGAACCCAAACTCAGCGTCACCAAGCAGGTTATTGCTAAGCAAGTGCCGCTTGATGGCACTGTTGATGACACCTTCCATCACTGTACTGATGATTGAGAGTAGGCTGATGGGGCGGTAACTGGCCTGGTTGGCCTTGTCCTGCTTTTTGTGTACAGGACAGACCTGGGCAATTTTCCACATTGCAGGGTAGATGCCAGTGTTGTAGCTGTAGTGGAACAGCTTGGCTAGGGGTGCGGCAAGTTCTGGAGCACATGTCTCCAGTACTATTGCCGGAATATTATCAGGGCCCATATCATTTGTAGTATCCAGTCCCTTCAGTCATTTCTTGATATCACGCGGAGTGAATCGAATTGGCTGAAGTCTGGCATCTGTGATGCTGGGGACTTCAGGAGGAGGACGCGATGGATCATCAACTCGGCACTTCTGGTTGAAGATTGTTGCAAATGCTTCAGCCTTATCTTTTGCACTGATGTGCTGGGCTCCCCCATCATTGAGGATGGGGATATTTGTGGAGCCACCTCCTCCAGTTAGTTGTTTAATTGTCCACCACCATTCACGGCTGGATGTGGCAGGACTGCAGAGCTTAGATCTGATCCGTTGGTTATGGGATCGCTTAGTTCTGTCTATCGCATGCTGCGTACGCAGTTTGGCACGCAGATTGTCCTGTGTTGTAGTTTCAACAGGTTGACACCTCATTTTGAGGTATGCCTGGTGCTGCTCCTGGCATGCCCTCCTGCACTCTTCATTGAACCAGGGTTGGTCTCCTGGCTTGATGGTAATGGTAGAGTGGGTGATATAAGGCCATGAGGTGACAGATTGTGGTTGAGGACAATTCTGCTGCTGCTGTTGGCCCACAGAGCCTCATGGATGCCCAGTTTTGCATTGCTAGATCTGTTCGAAATCTATCCCATTTAGCACGGTGATAGTGCCACACAACACGATAGACGGTATCCTCAATGTGAAGGCGGGACATCGTCTCCACAAGGACTGTGCGGTGGTCACTCCTACCAATAGTCATGGACAGAAGCATTTGCGGCAGGCAGATTGGTGAGGATGAGGTCAAGTATGTTTTTCCCTCGTGTTGGTTCCCTCACCACCTGCCGCAGACCTAGACTAGCAGCTATGTCCTTTAGGACTCAGCCAGCTCGGTCAGTATTGGTGCTACCGAACCACTCTTGGTGATGGACATTGAAGTCCCCCACCCAGAGTACATTTTGTGCCCTTGCCACCCTCAGTGCTTCCTCCAAGTGGTGTTCAACATGGAGGAGTACTGAGTTATCAGCTGAGGGAGGGAGGTAGGTGGTAATCAGTAGGAGGTTACCTTGCCCATGTTTGATCTGATGCCATGAGACTTCATGGGGTCCAGAGTCGATGTTGAGGACTCCCAGGGCAACACCCTCCCGACTGTAGACCACTGTGCCGCCACCGCTGGTGGGTCTGTCCTGCCAGTGGAACAAGACATACCCGGGGATGGTGATGGCAGTGTCTGGGACATTGTCTGTAAGGTATGATTCCGTGAGTAAGACTATGTCAGGCTGTTGCTTGATTAGTCTGTGGGACAGCTCTCTCAACTTTGGCACAAGCCCCCAGATGTTAGTAAGGAGGACTTTGCAGGGTCTACAGGGCTGGGTTTGCCATTGTCGTTTCCGGTGCCGAGGTCAATGCCGGGTGGTCCATCCGGTTTCATTCCTTTTTATTGACTTCATAGCGGTTAGGTACAACTGAGTGGCTTGCTTGGCCATTTCAGAGGGCATGTAAGAGTTAACCACATTGCTTTGGGTCGGGAGTCACATGTCGGCCAGACCAGCAGATTTCCTTCCCTAAAAGGACATTACTGAACCAGATGGGTTTTTACAACAATCGACAATGGTTTCATAGCCATCATTAGACTAGCTTTTAATTCCAGATTTATTAATTGAATTCAAATTCCAACTTCTGCTGTGGTGGGATTCGAACCCATGTCCCCAGAGAAATACCCTGGGTCTCTGGGTTACTCCTTCTTTGGCCTCCTTATCTCGAGAGACAATGGGTAAGCGCCTGGAGGTGGTCAGTGGTGTGTGGAGCAGCGCCTGGAGTGGCTATAAAGGCCAATTCTAGAGTGACAGGCTCTTCCACAGGTGCTGCAGAAAAATTTGTTTGTCGGGGCTGTTACACAGTTGGCTCTCCCCTTGCGCTTCTGTCTTTTGTCCTGCCAACTGCTAAGTCTCTTCGACTCGCCACAGTTTAGCCCCGCCTTTATGGCTGCCCGCCAGCTCTGGCGAATGCTGGCAACTGACTCCCACGACTTGTGATCAATGTCACAGGACTTCATGTCGCGTTTGCAGACGTCTTTAAAGCGGAGACCTGGATGGCTGGTGGGTCTGATACCAGTGGCGAGCTCGCTGTACAATGTGTCTTTGGGGATCCTGCCCTATTCCATGCTGCTCACATGGCCAAGCCATTTCAAGCGCCGCTGACTCAGTAGTGTGTCTAAGCTGGGGATGTTGGCCGCCTCGAGGACTTCTGTGTTGGAGATACGGTCCTGCCACCTGATGCCAAGTATTCTCCGGAGGCAGCGAAGATGGAATGAATTGAGACGTCGCTCTTGGCTGACATACGTTGTCCAGGCCTCGCTGCCATAGAGCAAGGTACTGAGGACACAGGCTTGATACACTCGGACTTTTGTGTTCTGTGTCAGTGCGCCATTTTCCCACACTCTCTTGGCCAGTCTGCACATAGCAGTGGAAGCCTTTCCCATGCGCTTGTTGATTTCTGCATCTAGAGACAGGTTACTGGTGATAGTTGAGCCTAGGTAGGTGAACTCTTGAACCACTTCCAGAGCGTGGTCGCCGATATTGATGGATGGAGCATTTCTGACATCCTGCCCCATGATGTTCGTTTTCTTGAGGCTGATGGTTCGGCCAAATTCGTTGCAGGCAGCCGCAAACCTGTCAATGAGACTCTGCAGGCACTCTTCAGTGTGAGATGTTAAAGCAGCATCGTCAGCAAAGAGGATGTTCCCTGATGAGGACTTTCCGTACTTTGGACTTCACTCTTAGATGGGCAAGGTTGAACAACCTGCCCCCTGATCTTGTGTGGAGGAAAATTCCTTCTTCTGAAGACTTGAACGCATGTGAGAGCAGCAGGGAGAAGAAAATCCCAAAAAGTGTGGGTGCGAGAACACAGCCCTGTTTCACGCCACTCAGGATAGGAAAGGGCTCTGATGAGGTGCCGCTATGTTGAATTGTGCCTTTCGTATTGTCATGGAATGAGGTGATGATATTTAGTAGCTTTGGTGGACATCCAATCTTTTCTAGTAGTCTGAAGAGACCACGTCTGCTGACGAGGTCAAAGGCTTTGGTGAGATCAACGAAAGCAATGTAGAGGGGCATCTGTTGTTCACAGCATTTCTCCTGTATCTGATGAAGGGAGAACAGCATGTCAATGGTCGATCTCTCTGCACGAAAGCCACACTATGCCTCAGGGTAGACGCGCTCGGCCAGCTTCTGGAGCCTGTTTAAAGCGACTCGAGCAAAGACTTTCCCCACTATGCTGAGCAGGGAGATTCCACGGTAGTTGTTGCAATCACCGTGGTGACCTGTGTTTTTATAGAGGGTGATGATATTGGCATCGCGCATGTCCTGAGGTACTGCTCCCTCGTCCCAGCACAGGCAAAGCAGTTCATGTAGTGCTGAGAGTATAGCAGGCTTGGCACTCTTGATTATTTCAGGAGCAATGCTGTCCTTCCCAGGGGCTTTTCCGCTGGCTAGAGAATCAATGGCATCACTGAGTTCCGATTTTGTTGGCTGTGTGTCCAGCTCATCCATGACTGGTAGAGGCTGGGCTGCATTGAAGGCAGTCTCAGTGACAACATTCTCCCTGGAGTACAGTTCTAGGTAGTGCTCAACCCAGCGGTCCATTTGCTTGCGTTGGTCAGTGATTATGTCCCCTGATTTAGATTTGAGGGGGGCGATCTTCTTGATCATTGGCCCAAAAGCTCTCTTAATGCCATCATACATTCCTCTGAAGTTTCCGGTGTCTGAGGCCAGCTGAATATGACTGCATAGGTGTTGCCAGTAGTCATTTGCGCAGCGCCTGGCTGTTCTTTGCGCAGTGCTTCTGGCTGCTTTAAGTGCTACGGATGTTAACTCGCTGGGGGCTTTCTTGTAGTTCAACAGTGCAATGCGCTTAGCTGCTATAACAGGTTCCAGCTCTTCAATGAGATTGAAACCAGTCTGCATTTCTCCTCGCACGTTTGCCGTCGGTGGTCAAAGCTGACTCATAGATGGCGTCTCTGATGTGGGCCCACTTGGTCTCAGCATCGCCTGTGGGAGTGTTTTGAAGGGCTGTTACAAGTGAATTTAGAAATTTTTGTAACAGCTGTGGATGAGAAATTCTGCTCGTGTTGATGCGCGGGTGGCCCTTCTGTTTGGAATGATGCAACCTCTTTGGTCTGAGTCTAACCTTGCTGCACACCAGGGAGTGGTCAGTGTCGCAGTCCGCACTGTGGAAGCTGCGTGTGATTTGAACACTGTTTAAGGAGACTCGCCTTGTGACGATGAGGTCTAGCTGGTGCCAACGACGCGATCTTGGGTGCCTCCATGAAACCTGGTGACAGGGTTTAGTGTGAAAGAACGAGTTGGTGATGCAGAGGTTATGATAGGTACACAACTCAAGCAGTCTCTGCCCATTCTCATTCATCCTTCCAATGCCATAGCGCCCAAGGCAGGAGGGCCATGAGTCATGGTCGGCCCCAACCCTGGCATTAAAGTCCCCCAGCAGGAACAGGTGTTCGGTGTTGGGGATGCTACTAATGAGATTATGGAGTTCCTCGTAGAACTGGTCTTTAGCTTCAGGTGGGAAGCAGAGTGTTGGAGCATAGATGCTGAGTAGGTGTACTGGACCAGAGGTGGTGAGCAGTCGGATGGACAGTATGCGTTCCGAGCCATTTGAGGGAGGCTCTATCATGCTGAGCAAGGAGTTTCTGATGGCGAAGCCCACTGCATGCTGTCTTGGTTCTTCAGGATCCCTGCCCTGCCAGAAGGTGGTGTAGTCTTGCTCTGCTAGAGATCCACTCGCGGGGAGGCGTGTCTCCTGAAGTGCTGCAATGTCTACATTGAGTCTACTGAGCTCGTTGTTAATGATGGCGGTCTTCCGAGAATCATTGATTTGTGTAAGGTCTTCCGACAGGCCAGGACACATAGTTGTGACGCTCCAGCTTGCAAAGCGAAGGGCTGGTACCTTCTTTCCTTTTTTCATGTTGTTTGGTGCGGTGTTGCAGTCCACTTTTCGGGCAAGGACCCTGAGCTCCAAGCACCCATTGAAGCAGGTGGACTGTGGCGGGACAGAACCTTATTGACCGGGGGCTGCCCGGTTTGAGGCGGGCGGTAGCTGTCCAGTGAGGTGTGATGACCTCTCCCACCAACAAAGGCAACCCGTGGCGCCCAATCTCTATGCCAATTGAGCTGGACTTATAACTCGTAACTGCTGCCTTCGTGTTGTTTCAGTCGCTGTGAGGCGACTATGGAGTGACTTTTCCATGGCGCATGCCTGGGCGAATGCATGGAGGTTGAGAGTTGCCCAAGCGTCAAAACCCCCCTCTCGGCTTTTCTGGTGGGGTCCAAAGGAGTGCAGAGCATGACGTTGGCACCGGTCTGGCTGCAGGAACTGCCGGAAACATGCCAAAGGTGACACATGACCGCCTACGGGGTTCCGCTCCGGATTTTCTGTTCCTGTTCCATCTTCCCCCTGCACCCCCTTCCCCCCCCTACCTCCTTACAGCCCCCTTTCCAGCTCCCCCTCACACCCCCTTCCCTCCACCCCTCCCCCTCGCACCTTTGTAGGGGCCCTAACAACCCTTGTGGGCCCTAACAAGCCTTGTGGGCGTCTCGGGAGAGACCAAGGCTAAGGGAGTAAACCCTAACTGGGCTACTAGTCCAGTGATAATACCACTACGCCACCCGCCTACCCTGAACAAATGTCACATTTCAGCTTCTGCCAGTGCAAATGTAATGGTTCTATCAGAATTCTAAAAATACTTACTATGGCAAAAAAAATGAATACCAAGTCAATAGGATAATAATGAAAATATTGTTATATAAAGCTTAGCAATTATTCTATAAAAATGGTTATCATCTAAATACATCTCTCGTTTTGAAACTTTGAACAAAACAAGGCATTCTGCATCACAGAGATGTGCAAGAACTATAGAGTGGCAATACTGGGACCTTCAATTCCCCAAATATCGATCGGGATACTGTTAGAGTAAAGGGAAAGGAGCAGGAGGAATTTCTGAAATGTGTCACGAGAACTTTCTTGATCAGTATGTTCCCCGTCCATCCAGGAAGGAGGCATTGCTGGATCAGGTGCTGGGGATTGAGGTGCGCCAAGTGGATCAAGTGTCTATGGGGGAAAACTTGGGTAAGAGTGATCATTGGATCATAAGGTTTAGATTAGGAATGGAGAAGAGCAAGGAGCAATCTAAAGTAGAACTTTTAAATTGTAAGAGGGCTAACTTCAATGGAAGAAGAAGGGATCTAGCCAGGGTAAAATGGAACCAAAGATGTACAGGAAAAACTGTAAAGGAGCAATGGGTAATATTTCACGAGCTGTTTCAGGTGTGGGCTAGTTACATTCCAACAACAGGGAAAGGCAGGGGAACCAAAGCCAGGGCTCCTTTGATGACAAAGGAAATAGAGAATCTGATGAAACAAAAGATGAGGGTGTATGATGCAAGTCAGATGAATTGTTCAAGCCAGAACCAGGCCAAATACATTAAGTTGAGATGGGAAGTGAACAGGAAAATAAGACTGACAAAGAGAGAATACAAGAATAGAATGGCAGTTAACATAAAAGGGAACCCAAAAAATCTTCTACCAGCATGTATATAGTAAGCGGGTAGTAAGAGGTAGGGTGGGGCCTATTAGGGATGAAGGTGGTGATGCTTAGATGCACAGAGCAAGGCTGGAATACTAATGAGTACTGTGTATCGGCGTTTATTAAGGAACAGGATACTGACAAAATATTGGTAGAAGTAATGGATGGGGTGAAAATTGATAGGTAGAATGTACTGGAAAGACTGGTTATGCTTAAAGTGAATAAATTGCCTGGTCCGGATGGCTTGCATCCCAGGTTGTTCAAGGAAGTGGGAGATAGTGGAAGGTCTTGCCATGATCTTCCAATCTTCCCGAGTATGGGGGAGGTGTCAAAGGATTGGACAGTGGCAAATGTGACATCCTGAATTTAAGAAAGGGTGTGAGGACATTCCCTGTAACAGCAGTTTAACAGTGGTGGGTAAGGCTTTCGAAACAATAATCAAGGAAAAATAATTGAAGGAATTTGGAGAGATGAGTTAATTAAGAGCCAGCACAGATTTTGTAAAACTCAGATGTTGTTTGACTAATCTATTTGAACTTTTTGATGAAGTAGCAGAGAAAGATGATGAAAGGAATGCAGTGGATGTTGTCTATATGGATTTTAAGAAAGCATTTGACAAAGTACGACATAAAAAGCTGGTTAACAAAATTGAGCTCAAAGAGTAGGAGGGTCAGTGTCAGCTTGGATGCAAAAAGTGAGTCATGGTAAATGGTTGCTTTTCAGACTGGAAGATGGTAGACAGTGTGCACCCCAAGGGTCAGTGCTAGGACCACTGCTTTTTTAATATATATATAAAAATGACTTGGATATTGGAACATAGTAAAATTTCAAAATTTGTTGATGGTACCAAATTTGCAGGTGTGGCAAATAGTGAGGATGATACCAATCGACTGCCACAGGAAATAGACAGGCTAGCAGAATAAGCAAACAAGTGGCAGATAGAATTTAATAGAGAAATCTGAGATGATGCATTTTTTGCAGAAGGAATAAAGAGGTAATACATACTCCACTAGCTCTAAAAAGTGTGCAGGACAGAAGGACCTAGGGGCTCATGTGCATAGATCTTTGAAGGTGGCAGAACAGATTAAGAGAGTCGTTAGCAAAAGCATATGGGATCTTGGGCTTAATAAATAGAGGCATCGAGTACAAAAGCAAGAGAGTTAAGCTGAATTTTTATAAAGCTCTGGTTAGGCCTCACTTGGAGTACTGCGTCCAGTTCTGGTCAAAACACTTTAGGAAGGATGCGAGGGTCCACAGGAGATTTACCCGTATGGTTCCAGGGATGAGGGAATTTAGCTAGATTAGGTTGGAGAAGCAGTGGTTGTTCTCATTGGAGCAAAAGAGATTGAGGGGAGATCAGATAGAGGTGTACAAGATTATGACAGGTTTAGATAAGGAAGACAAAGAAAAGCTATTCCCATTAGCTGTCAGCACAAGGACTAGGGACACAGGTTTAATGTTTGGGTGTGAGGAGAACTATTTTATGCAGTGAGAAGTAATGACCTGGAATGTGCTGCCTATGAGGGTGGTGGAAGCAGAAATGATCATGATTTCAAAAGGAAATTGGATAGGCACTTAAGGGGAATAAACTTGTAGGGCTACAGGGATAGAGCAGGGGAATGGTATTGATCGGATTGCTCTACAGGTGATAGGGCATCAGAGATAATTACATCAAAGATAATTATATGGCTCATGTGGAAAAAGACTGAATGATCAAGATGACTTTTTGTGCAGCATTTATTTCCAAAATGAACCAAGATGCCAGTTAGAAAACAACAAGCTTGGCATCCCATTAATAAAGTATTGTGGTTACTGAAGTGATTAAGTTATAATTTATAAATTGAAGATTTACAGTATCAATGCAGGAGAGTAAGATACAGTTCAAAAATAATCTACTGTTTGGCGAGACAGTCACTAGAAGATTTTGAAAAATGTCTGAGGCTGAAGCAGACTTTTGCAACCTTGGTGTCATACCTGACCCCAAGATGAGCTTCTGACCACATATTTGCACTTTCACTAAGACCTCCTATTTCCACCTCGGTAACATTGGCTGACTCTGCCCATGCCTCAGCCCATCTGCTGCTCAAACACTCATCTATGTTTTTGTTACCTCCAGACTTGACTATTCCAATACAAGCCTGGCTAATCTCCCACATTCCAGCTTCCGTACACTTGACATTCAAAACTCTGCTGCCCATGTTCTTATTCGCGCAAGTCCTGTTCCCTTTTTACCCCTGTGCCCGCTGACCTACATTGGCTTCTGGTTAAGCAATCCTTGTTTTCAAATCCCTCTATGACCTTGCCCCTCCCTATCTCTAAAATCTCCTCCAGCACCACAACCCTCCAAGATATCTGCACTCGTCTAATTCTGGACTCTTCAGCATCCCCAATTTTAACTGCTCCACCATTGGTGGCCATGCCTTCAGCTGCCAAGGCCTTAAGCTCGGGAATTCCCTCCCTAAATCTTTACAGCTTTCTATCTCTCTTTCCTTCTATATGACGCTCCTAAAACTACCTCTTTGACTAGGCTTTTGAGCATCTAACCTAATATTTTCTTATGTAGCTCTGTGTCAAACCTTGCTTTCTAACACTGCTGCGAAGCACCTTGGGATGTTTTACGTTAAAGGCGCTATATAAATACAAGTTGTTGAAGGAAACGTGTCACTATTTAGTGATGACAATTCCTTACTTAATCCTTCTCAAAACTACAGCTCAACATCAAGGGGAAACATGTTAATCGGAAGGGCAGCCTCATGGCTGCACAACAGATTTGCATGTTCTGTAACAGAGGTGGGTACGTTTATAAATACATATCTATCGGTAACACATTAGCTAGCCCAGACCTGGAGTGGAACATATGCTAAACACAATGTGCCCCTATGTCTGTACGTTAATTGAAGTGAAGTTGCAAGGAGATCTCAGAATAGTATCCGGACATCGCTGTGCACCATCATTGTCCAAAGGTGATGTGACTTCCATGTGGCGTACTTTCCCTAAACTACCTGTTCTTGTTTCTCCTTTTCCATGTATACTTTAAATGTTTGTGAAGTGTCATGGAACTGCTTTTTTCCCCTCTGTTTAAAAACAGTGCACCTTCAAGACTCTGTTTAAAAACAATGCGCCTTTAAAAACTAAAGAGCACAGTGTGCCAGCAGCTGCACCCGTTTCCTAGGCAACAGCAGGAGAGAGAGGAGGTTACATGTTGGATTGTAACTTTTGACTGTGTGTAAAGACTGACTAAATCCAGTTTGGACTGGAGATCAGCAAAGCGTGTTCTACACTAAAGGAAGAATTTTGTCTGTCTTGGCAGAAAAACTACATTGAACTACTGGCTGCATTATTGCCTAAACAGGAAAAAACCCTGGGGAAAAAATTTGCATTGTTAGAGGTAGTAAATTTTTTTTTACTTCCAAGCTCGCAGAAGTCTCTGCTTCAGGAGTGACTGTCTGTTGTCTGTTTGTGTTTGCTGGAATTCTCAGTAAAGTTTCGACTGAAAGACTACCAATTTCAAAATCCAAACTGACATGTTTCTATACTCCTTGTTGAAAGAACTGTGTGACGCCTTCTGCAACCAAAGTCCTTTGACCGCCTATCCCTTAAAGACTGTTCGTTGAATTCACCTGGAGATTGAGTGACATCTGATTATTCTACCCTGGGACAGCTAACCAACCAGGAATGTAAATAACCAGGACTTACAACATCGCTACTTATTTGTTCCGAAGAAACATCATTTTTAAACCGGTTAACCTTTTTTTTTGAATGTATGTGTGTGTGCATGAGGGTTAAGAGAAATAAGTTATAAAGTCATTTAGACAATATTATTTAAGATTTAGTTTATTAATAAATAATTTGTTATTGCTTACAGATACCTGGTAGGTCAGTTTTATTCTGGGGGGTTAATAAAGTATTTAATTTGGCTAATTTCCAGTAAGTGGGAAAACTTTAATAATATGCTATGACCTGTGGAATAATGGAACTGAATTGACAGTTTCCTGCCTCAGTCGTTAACAAAAGTGGGGTTTAGTTAGTTATTGCTGGGGCGCGGGGAGGTTATTCCAGTCTCTTATGGTATTTGGTATGAAGGTGTTCAGATATGCTTGCGTGAGACATTGGAGAGGCACAAACTGTGTGGTGTTTTCCTTCCTGCAGCCGACTGCCTGTCTAACATATGGTGGATCAATAGCAATTTCATGGTGAACTGCTTTGTAGAATAGTATAAGCCTACTCGCTCCACCTGGCACTATTACACCGCTTTATTCACCAATAAATACCCTGGGATTCAGCAGCTCTGACAGGGCCCAAATAAACAATTACCGAAAAAACCATTCTTGCAAAACACCATGCGATTACAAACTGCGTTAATCACCCACCTTCGGGGTCCTGATGTGTTCCATTTCAATTGAGGAAAATGGTAAACAGAAAGAGATGAAAGTTTATGTTCCTGCCCGGCGATTCTTCAACACACAAACACGATCCCCTCCTCCCTAGTACCACAGACAGCACCTGCGCAAGCCGAGCAACTTGACAAGCTCACTTCCGGCTTCCGGCCAGTGCTGCTCCACAGCGCCCTCTATATGCAGGGCCTCCTCCCGTTCAAGAGCACCAAGCACTCTGCTTTTGCTGTTTCTGGAGGGAGGAAGGCTAATGCTTGGAAGCACACTGCCAATATCAGACATGCCAAACTAACAAATGCTAACTAATTGCTTCACCGAAAAAACTGGAACTTAATAATACCTCTGCATTTAAGACAACAACCATGTGAAAACATGTTTTTGGAAAAATGTGTGTGGGATGACACAATGCAGATAGATTTGTCTAAAATATTGCACATAGAAATGAAAAATGAATGAATTGAACAGGTATTTTGCATCGGTCTTCACTATAGAGGATACAAGTAACATCCCAGTAATAGCTGTAAGTCAGGAAATGGAAGGGAGGGAGGAACTCAAGAAAATTACAATCACCAGGAAAGTGGTATTGAATGAATTGTTGGAGCTGTGGGCTGACAAGGCCCTGGGTCCTAGTGGACTTCATCCTAGGGTCTTAAAAGAAGTGGCTAGTGAGACAGTTGATGCGCTAGTTTTAGTTTTCAAAAATCCCCTAGATTCGGGGAAGGTGCTGTTAGATTGGAAAATAGCCAATGTAACTCCTTTATTCAAAAATGGAGGGAAACAGAAAGCAGGAAACTACAGGCCAGTTGGCTTAACATCTGTCTCAGGGAAAATATTAGAAGCTATTATTAAAGATATTATGGGAGGGCATTTAGAAAAATTCAAGGTAATCAGGCAGAGTCAACATGGTTTTGTGAAAGGGAAATCATGTTTAATCAATTTATTGGAGTTCTTTGAGGGAGTTATATGTGCTGTGGATTAAGGGGTTATCGGGGGTAGATGGAAATGTGGAGTAATCAGTTCAGCCATGAACTTATTGAATGGTGGAGCAGGCTCAAGGGGCCGAGTGGCTTACTCCTACTCCTAATTCGTATGTTCAATAACATCAAACTTACTATGGATGAAATTTAAAGAAATCTGAATTCTTACAATGCATTCAAGACAATTTTTGTAGCCAGTATGTAGGCAGCCTGACAAGAGAAGGGGCAATTCTGGACTTAGGAACATCTGAATTCGGAGCAGGAGTAGACCACTCGGCCCCTCAAAACTGCTCCACCATTCAACAAGATCATGGCAGATCTGACTGTAACCTCAACACCAAATTCCTACCGATAACCTTTCACCCCCTTGCTTATCAAGAATCTATCTACCTCTGCCTTAAAAATATTCAAAGACTCTGCTTCCACTGCTTTTGAGGAAGAGTGTTCCAAAGACTCAAGACCCTCTGAGAGAAATAATTTCTCCCCATCTCTTTCTTAAATGACCAACCCCTTATTTTTAAACAGTGACCCCTGGTTCTAGATTCTCCCACAAGAAGAAACATCCTTTCCACATCCACCCTGTCAAGACCCCTCAGGATCTTATATGTTTCAATCAAGTCACCTCTTACTCTTCTAAACTCCAGCAAATACAAGCCTCGCCTGTCCAACCTTTCCTCATAAGACAACCCGCCATTCCAGGTATTAGCCAGTGAACCTTCTCTGAACTGCCTCCAATACATTTACATCCTTCCTGAAAAAAGACCAATACTGTACACAGTACTCCAGATGTGGTCTCACCAATGCCCTGAAGCACAACTTCCCGACTTTTGTATTCAATTCCCCTACTTTTGTATTCAATTCCCCTTGCAATAAACAATAACATTCTATTAGCTTTCCTAATTAGTTGTTGTACCTGCATTCTAACCTTTTGCAATTCATGCACTCGGACACCCAGATCCCTCTGCATCTCAGAGCTCTGCAATCTCTCAACATTTAGATAATATGCTTCTTTTCTATTCTTCCTGCCAAAATGGACAATTTCTCATTTTCCCACATTATACTCCATTTGCCAGATCTTTGCCCACTCACTTAACCTGTCTATAGCCTCCTTATGTCCTCTTTGCAACTTAATTTCCTATCTGTCTTTGTGTCATCAGCAAATTTAGCAACCATACCTTCGGTCACTTCATCCAAGTTATTTATATAAATTGTAAAACATTGATGCCCCAGCACAGATCGCTGCGGCACACCACTTGTTACATCTTGCCAACCAGAAAATGATCAATTTAGGCCTACTCTCTGTTTCCTGTTAGCTAACCATAGAAACATAGAAAATAGGAGCAGGAGTAGGCCATTCGGCCCTTCGAGCCTGCTCCACCATTCATTATGATCATGGCTGATCATCCAACTCAGTAACCTGTTCTCACTTTCACCCCATACCCTTTGATACCTTTAAACCCAAGAGTTATATCTAACTCCTTCTTGAAAACATACAATGTTTTGGCCTCAACTGCTTTCTGTGGTAGCGAATTCCACAGGCTCACCACTCTCTGGGTGAAGAAATTTCCCCTCATCTCAGTCCTGAAAGGTTTACTCCGTATCCTTAGACTATGACCCCCTGGTTCTGGACTCCCGCACCATCGGGAACATCCTTCCTGCATCTACCCTGTCAAGTCCTGATAGAATTTTATAGATTTCTAATGAGATCCCCCCCTCACTCACTGAACTCCAGCGAATATAATCCTAACCAACTCAATCTCTCCTCATACGTCAGTCCCGCCATCCTAGGAATCAGTCTGGTAAACCTTCACTGCACTCCCTCTATAGCAAGAACATCCTTCCTCAGATAAGGAGACCAAAACTGCACACAATTCCAGGTGTGGCCTCACCAAGGCCCTGTAAAATTGCAGCATGACATCCCTGCTCCTGTACTCGAAACCGCTTGCTATGAAGACCAACATACCATTTGCCTTTTTTACCGCCTGTTGCACCTGCATGCTTACCTTCAGCGACTGGTGTACGAGAACACCCAGGTCTCGCTGCATATTCCCCTCTCTCAGTTTATAGCCATTCAGATAATAATCTGCCTTCCTGTTTTTGCTAACAAAGTGGATAATCTCATACTTATCCACGTTATACTGCATCTGCCATGCATTGGCCCACTCACTCAACTTGTCCAAATAACCCAGAAGCCTCTCTGCATCCTCCTCACAACTCACCCTCTCACCCAGTTTTGTGTCATCTGCAAATTTGGAGATATTACATTTAGTTCCCTCATCTAAATCATTAATATATATTGTGAATAGCTGGGGTCCTAGCACCGATCCCTGCGGTACCCCACTAGTCACTGCCTGCCATTCGGAAAAAGACCCATTTATCCCAACTCTTTGTTTCCTGTCTGCCAACCAATTTTCTATCCATCGCAATACACTAACCTCAATCCCATGCGCTTTAATTTTACACGCTAATCTCTCATGTGGGACTTTGTCGTAAGCCTTCTGAAAGTCCAAATAAACCACATCCACTGGCTCCCCCTCATCAACTCTACTAGTTCCATCCTCAAAGAATTCTAGTAGATTTGTCAAGCATGATTTCCCTTTCATAAATCCATGCTGATTCTGTCCGATTCTACCACTGTTCTCCAAGTGCTCTGCTATAAAATCTTTGATAATGGACTCTCGAATTTTCCCCACTACCAATGTCAGGCTGACTGGTCTATAATTCCCTGCTTTCTCTCTACCTCCCTTTTTAAATAGTGAGGTTACATTAGCTACCCTCCAATCTGTAGGAACTGTTCAGAGTCTATTGAATCTTGGAAGATGACCACCAATGCATTTACTATTTCTAGGGCCACTTCCTTAAGTACTCTGGGATGCATACCATCAGGCCCTGGGGATTTATCAGCCTTCAATCCCATCAATTTCCCCAACACCATTTCTCTACTAATACTGATTTCCTTCAGTTCCTCTCTCTCATTAAGCCCTGTGTTCCCCAACATTTCTGGTATGATATTTGTGTCCCCCTTTGTGAAGCCAGAACCAAAGCATGCATTTAGTTGGTCAGCCATTTCTTTGTTCCCCATAATAAATTCCCTGTTTCTTCTATCCATGTCAATATGTTACCCCCTACATCATGAGCTTTTATTTTCCGCAATAACCTTTGATGTGGCACCTTATCAAATGCCTTATGGAAATCTAAGCACAGTACATCCACCGATTCCCCTTTATCCACAGCACATGTTACTTCTTCAATGAACTCCAATAAATTGATTAAACATGATTTCCCTTTCACAAAACCATGTTGACTCTGCCTGATTACCTTGAATTTGTCTAAATGCTCTCCTATAATAT